>NC_042496.1:3868179-3872866 GCF_005508785.2 Acyrthosiphon pisum | reverse complement strand
AAATAATATACTTATAATACCATATTATTTTTCAATTTTTGAATTTTTTTGTACTAGGTACAAATTGGCAAATCTCACTGTTTTTTTTTAAAAAAAATTTAAAAATTTAATTTGAGACGCAATGTATAATAATATTACAAATGCTTCAAGATCAAAACGATATATTTATTGAAAATTTGATTTAAAGCATATTATAGAGTAAATATGAATATCATAAACTTAAAAAGTAAGTATAGTATAATAATTTATTAATATATTCAATATTCATGTGTTATTTAAATATAATATATGTAATGGCTTTTATTATATATTTTGTATCAGAAAATAGTTTATTGACTTGACTAGCCGAGTAGAATCGAGAAGAATGCGGTTCGATGTAGCTTTGAATTATTACTATTCAAAAATAAAAATATCAAATGAGATTTAAAAACAGCGTATACACCTGTTGAAGCCGCGGTATGCATCGCGAACGTTTTATATTATTAATCCTTCTCCTTGTACCTACATACCAAATCTAAGGTATATACGATTAAGTAGGTATATATATATATATATCATTATTAATTATTATAATCTACGCGGCGGTGGTCGAAATAGCTTCGCGGCTGCCGTGTGTGTCGGCGGCGGTGTGCGTGTCAAAAGGTGACGGAAAAAAAAAATCGCGAGCATAATATTATACATATAGTTAAGCACCGGCCACACATGCTATCCTGCAGACAAGCGCCTTCGGCCGAACTCCGAGGTTACGATGTGACCGCCAGACCAGATATAATATTATAGTCACCTGGTATATACCTGGCCAACCACCACGGAACACACGTCGATCGTCGATCACGTTTTTATCTATCCGTCTCCCATGTCCCAGACGTATGCCGCCTTATCGTTCGGATAATACTTACCACGTGTCGTGGACGTAATAAAATATATAATTTTATTGCCGTGACTTTGGCCCGCGACCTAAGCCTCGCACCTATACCATGTGTGATACGTGATAGTCTCCCGGGCATCGCAGCTTTTCGCGGACGACACTCACGGCGTCGGTGGAGGTGGAGGCGGAATGCGCGTGAGCCGTGAGAACATAAATGATAATAAATGACAGTGATAATATATATATATAGCAATAGTACGATCCGGCCGCGAATTGGATCAATGGCAACGTGTACCTATATAATAATATTATCTATATGTACATAACGGACAGTATAATATATTATGCACACACGTGTGTACCTATATTGTATATTATGATGAATTATATACCTGATCGTGTTTTATTAGCCCGTTTGCACGTGCGTTATAAACTGCATTAATTTTTTATATTATTGTTGTGTGTATAAGTAGATATGACGATTGCTGTAATTCAGCTCTACCGTACAATATAATATCATTATTATTATTATTATTTTTTTTTTTTATTAATTGTAACCCGCGGCATTTAGAAATTTTGCGCCCCCTAAGATCCGGTGAAAAAAAATTGCTTCCCCCTAAGGGGCTTACCCACGGAAAATATGGGAGATAGATTAACCTCGTTAACCTTTTAGATTTTGAGCACAGAAAAGAATATTTGTTTTACAATGTATGCGCTTTTTTTAAAAATATTGTTTGTTAATATTGCTTGATCCTCTCTCCACGAAGATAGGTACATTTTAATTTAAGTCACCTAAACCTTGCTTATAATTCATCATATAAATTGTTTTTTTTTTTTAACATATTTAAGTAGGTTTTAGGTATTTCGTGAAGAAATAAAATAAAATTGTATACAACTGTGTAAATTAATATTAATTAAAAAAATGTCAAACAGCATAATACTAATATAAACTATATATATAATACTGTTATTAAAATAATTAAAATAATTTAATTTTAATAATTCACAAGTAAACACATTTCTGGCCACAAAATTTTGGCGCCCCTAAAATACTGACGCCCGGTGCAGTCGTACCCAGCCCCCCCCTAAATGTGGCCCTGAATAAATGGGCCGTTGGGTGGTTATTTTTAGTGGGTGTTTGACTGTAGGGGGAAGGCAACATAATTAGTTAGAACACATGTGTACCTATATATTATGTGTGGTGAGGATTTGTCACTATAGAGAATGGGTGGTCACCCATCCGGGAAGTATAGTGACCACGGCCGAATTCAGAACACGTTTTGTGACTGAATCCAACCACCGCGTTACATCGGGCTACTTGTTATTATGATTATTATTCTATATTCAGCTTTGGAAACAACGTAATACCTAATATTTATTTAAACCTGGATTTGGTTCTTACCGCGAGATCGTCCGGTGCTCGTATTATTCGTTTTATTTGTCCGGCGAGGGAGAAAGATCGTAATGGCGTATTTTGTAACGACTCCCGGTGTCACGTACGCGTTTCCCCAGCCTCCCCTTCCACACATCACGGATTTCCACAAAATTTTCTGCCAATATTAAATTCAAAATTTGGATATGAGAATCGTTTCTACAGCCCAAAAGTTAAACTTTAATGCGGGTGCCTTGCAAACTTCAATACTGGTCAGTGGCGAATTCACACGCTAATATATTGCACTCTAAATATTCAGAACATTTTTTTATCTCAAAATTCGTATAGGCGGTGTGGTCGTTGGGAGAGGGCTGGGGAAACGTACGTAATGGTGGTATATGATATAATACCACGCTCACAATATCCGCGCGATTGTCGTTCTTAATATGGTTGGCGACTGGTTTTATAAGATAAATATAATAATAATATACAATATTATATTGTTTTCGTGCATGGATACTTTAGACGACAAAACGATTTCAAGACAATCGTTCCCCGCGGAGGCGCGGACATGCATAATGAAAGTCAACATACTTACTGCAGGAGGGCGTCTAACCAGGGCCATATTGTCCATAAAATAAATATTTAGTGGCACGCCGCGGGCAAAACGTTACGATTTTTAGTGTGTTTTCTGGTTTATACCCAAAGTTGTAAAAAAAAAGTTATACCATTACTGTTTTCGTGTTACCTGAAAAATCTAAATTGGCCAATTATTATATACAGAGCTAATTTATGTGAATATTTCCAATGTTGAATTATTAATTTCATCCATTAAGTGTTCAAAATAATACCCATATAATAGGTATAACATACCTAGTCGATAGTTATTATGTTTTAGTTTTAAAGCCTAAGTCAGAGCGGATTTGAAAGATTGTGCAAGAAGAACACCTATAGCTATTCACGGTTTTAGTACCATGAAAGTTGATAACATATTTTACTATACTTTCTAAATATTTAACTTATTTAATATTCAACAAAATTATGAAGCATTTCACAGAGAAAATAAACGTAATGCGACATTTAATGACATTACGCCAATGCTAAAATATAAAATTACGAGTATAAAAATCAAAAGAAAGTAAGATGTATTGGATACGTCATAACAGTATATAGGTATATCAAAACATGTAGGTATAGGTACCAAGTTTATTATGTTTTAAAATACGACGGTATCCTATAAATTATAATAAGTAAAAACAAAAAATGGTTTCAAGAAACGTATTATATTTAAACACCAAGTGCGCTCAATTTGAATAACATTATATGAAAATATGTTTGGAGAAAGATAATTTAAAATTTTGCAGTTTTTAGTGAGTATAGAAACGACCAGTGGGCAGTGACCCCTATTAATGATTGCTGCGTGCTCATAAATCCAATCGTTTTATTGGTCCGAGTTTATTACGGTGTGTAAAAGTATATAACCATTGGCGGATAGTTTGATTTATCACTTAATTAATACTATTCAAGGTACATATTATTATAGAGTATATTAATAAATATAATGTTAAGTCGATAAATTATCTTCAGCGGATTTCATTCAAGAAGAAAAAAAATTGCTGAATGATTTAACAACAAAAATCGAGACGTGAATCTTTATTTACAATTTTTACAGTTAAAAAGAGAGATACAATTCACTATTCAGTTACATTTTAGTAGGTGTATTATCGAATTTTGAACAGTATTAAAGTTATTATAAATTTGCATCATCTGTCACGTATTAACTGCTGCGTATGACAATTAACTGATTGTTCGAAGAGAATAGTAAAATAATTTATTTAAAATTTTAAACGAATATCGGAAACATTACACTGTTTTATAATTTCGCGCAAAACTGTTGATATGCCAACGTATAGACAGACTTGGGTAAAATACTTTTAAAAAGTATTTGGGATAAATACTACCTATGAAAAATAGTATTCAGAATATGTACTCGTATTCAAACACTTCAAAAATCAAAAGTATTCGAAATGCTTTTAAATTTTAATTTGCCAACATATATAATTTAATAATTCTAAATATAATATAATTTAAGTTGTTCATACTTAATTTAAAATTTTAAAACGATTATAATATTGTAAAAATGTCCAGAAAAACAAGAAAACAATAATATTATTTTAAATAATAAGTATTTTTTATAGGAATAAAATACTTTAAAAAAAATATTTTAATTAGTTATTCAGAATACTGTTGGAAAAATTATTTTAAAAGTATTCTAAATACTTTTAAAAGTATTCCGAATAGTTTATTTGGAATACTTTATACAGAATACTATCCAAGATTGTGTATGACTTAACTTATACATACGGTTAAAGTGGTATAACATAATATAGTTCTTTTATACAAGTCTCCACAGTAGTTTGACCGATACAAACCAAAATCTTTTTTTG
>NC_042496.1:3821095-3867653 GCF_005508785.2 Acyrthosiphon pisum | reverse complement strand
GATTTGTTTTAAAATTATCATTATATACGCTAAAAAAATAATAGTACCTATAACATAATATGCAATGTTAGAGGCAACCCACTATTTGTTGGACCAATTTTGTATTAGCTAAAAGAAATTTGTAGTACTTATAATATATACTATATACTATATATACTGTATAGATCGTCGCAAGCCTGGGCATAAACGCGTTAAAAAGTTAAAAGTTAAGTTAATTTTAACTTTTAACTTGACTTTTTTTAAATTTAATTTTCATTAACTTAATTTTTAACTTGACTTATTTTAATTGATATTAACTTAATAAATAACAAGTCACTTTTAATCAAATTCAAGTTAAGTTAATTTATAAATAATTAAATAATAAAAATGAAAATTATTAAGTTGGCTATATTCTCTAATAGTTTTAGACTTTTAGTTCCCTGAAAAAGTATTCAGAGTTTAAAATTAAGTACATTCTTAAATTCCATGTTATTTTTATTTAATAATTTAAAAAAAATGTATAGTACTTATCTGTATTAGTGTATCAATAAATCAAAAGATTGTATTTGTTTTGGCATTTTCAATTTTGTATTTTTTTCGTACCTACTTCATAATTCTATTAATTCAGTACCTATGTATAGAAAAGCTATTGGTTATTTCCTGTGTTCATAATATTTATGATTTTTATTATTTAAACCATATTACTGGGTATTTATAAAGATATTATAAAAAAAAAAAATAACTTAACTGAGTTAAAAAAAAAAAATTAGGTTAACTTTTAACTATTAACTGAGTTAAAATGTTTTACATTAACTTGTCTAGGCTTGGATCGTCGTGTTTGAAAACTATTCAATGTTGAAAAAATAAGAGTCTATCTCATGTTGATATTAATATTATATTTAAATCCAAAGTCTTGGCGTTAATAAAATATGTCTATCTATCTGATATTAAGACTTCAGATTGTAATACATGGTTGAGTAATGATGTCACCTTTATAAAATATTTATAATACTGGAATAAAAAGAACATATATAGTGTCCATTGGTGTCTAGATTTAAGTCAACTGTCACAATCGTACATTTTTTTTTTATGAAAGTGTCTTGAATTATGTCAAGGATAATATATTTTATTTTTGTGAGGGATTACATAGTGGTCGTGTACACGCATTTAGTTCAGAGCATCAAAAGTGCTAAGGATTAAGGAGCGCTTATAAGTTTTTATCGATGACTTGTTTCTTATTCTCATTTGGCCGAGGGTGCCCATAGGGTAATTTTCAGGGGGTACCTATTCATAGTATACAGACACTAGGTTGGTATCTCTTGGAAGTGATAAGTATTAGGCAAAAGTCCATGGTATACCAAGTGTAGTTTTAAAATTAATTAAAGAAGTATATAAATTCAAAGCATACATCGTTTTTTTTTTGCATACTTTATTATTTTCCAGGGAGGGCATATCCTCACTTTCCCCCCACCAACATCACCGCCAATGGCCACCCTCGCACCTGGGGCCTATTATTATTACCTTTTGAAAAATGAACGTTCGTATATGCATACCTATAGGTACCTATATATACCTATTTTTCCACGTGGATATTTGAAATTGAACAGTGAGAGCCACGAAAATTTTTGATTACAGTGATTCTCCCTCTAGTTTAAATGTGTCATAGCAGGTAAAAATACGAAAAATATTCAAATAAATGTAAAAATGTCGCGTGAAGCAATATAAATTAATTTCACATAGCATTCCGGACGGTTGTCGTTCGCGACATCCACTGAAAATCGCGGTTTCTCAATAGCAACTACCTCCCTAAATTAATCTGTAAATGTTGTTAAACTGTTTCTATTCGGCGTTTGTCATTTCAAACACTATAATATGCATAATTATATTATGCACGGACTCTAGATTTTTCTCGTTCGCGGAACCGATGAATTATTTTTTAAATCAATACAGGTGGTATATCGGCATGTAAACATAAGGTTTACGGCAGTCACGGCTGCAATGGAACCTTGACAATAATATACAACAGGTGTGCCCGGACAAGATTTTCGGTCACCTTTGACTTTTCACGTACACACGCCATTTCTGACTTATTTCGACACACGCCCATTCATACATCTCATATAATATTATATAACATCCATGCAAAAATAATCTCTTGGCGGTGACCTTCAACGGGTCACGTGGTCTCAAAAAACTTCATACGATAATTAGTACCACGGGGGAGTATAATTTTACCCCTTTACGAATCAATTACATTTTAAGCAGACTTCACAGATACTATGATATTATTATCCCGCACGTATATAGTATAGGTATTCAATATCGTACGATAGTCTATATAGTACACATTATACAGTAATCAAGAAATAACGACGGAATTTTAAATATTTTCAAAATTTTAAAGTTAAAATTACAAACATAAACTCGACAAAATGGGTTAGTAGTAGGTACGTTCCGTCAATTTCAGAAACAAAGTGTTTATTTTATTATTAGTTGTATCCATATTTAATATTTCCTTATAAAAAAATCGCCTTTTTCTTTTATATAATATTCTTGATTACCTAATTAACGCTTAGGATTTAATTTTTGAGGAAAATCAGCAAAACGCCAATTTTCCCATACCAACACTTCTTGATAATGCTATGTTTTTGTTATAGACTGAAGTACCTATACTGCACCACCACCAAGACGACGACGAAATTTTATTTATTTTTTCCACCAAGTTTACTAAAATTAATATCATATTTATTAATAAAAAAATAATATCTTTTTTTGTATTTATTCCTATTAAACAACTAATAAATAAAAAGTTATAATTTATTATGAATATGTATTTTTCTGCTTATAATCGATACATTTTTGTCATATTTTAGATTTTTTATGAGCATATTTTATTGATTTTAACTTTTGTAGCATCCAAACCCTATATTAATGACTTGTGTATTTCTGAACAAATTGTTTACATCAAGTTTCAAATTATAAACTACCACCTAATGTTTATAAAACAAAATTTATTGTTGTGAATAGTCTTTGACATTTTTATTTTTCAAATATTACATACTGGATTATATTATGCATGTTATAATATGTGTGTGTTTAATGTGTTTTCATTTAATATTTAAACTGTTATTCAAACAAATTTTAAATATTAGAGTTTTATATTTATTTTATCAGATCAATGTTAACGAAAGAGTTTATTGTAATAATATTACATTACAAAGTATCAATTTATGAATATGGCAATTACGTTGTTCAAGGCTGTGTAAGCTAAATTGAAAAATAAGAAAATGTAATTTTATATCCCAACATTGTACAACCCAAGATGGTCTAAGGTTACAAATTTAAAAATGTAGTTTCAATATTCTCAAAACTGGTTCTTTTATCAATAATTTGTACATTTAATACATTCTCTTTATAAAAAATATATCTATACGTATAAAACGCAGGCATACTACTTACATATAGTGAAAATATGTTACTTCGAAAAACCTAACATTATAAAGTTGCAGTCTATTAGTGAATTGCTCATGTCAAAAATTGGGTAAGTATAGGTATCTATAACCGGCACCTAAATGTTGCAGTGCACTTAATAATCCAAATGGGTAACTTTATATGTTTACACGTATAAATAATTTAAATATTTGATTTTAAAATACACTATAATTATTTTGCAGTAGGTATTCGTATATTATCCTTGTCCGATTATAAATGTATGCGATTAAACTAATAGTAGGTTTAAGTATTAACTACTAAATGTACCTAGCACGGGTAGGACATACAAAATTACTACTAAGTACTACACTTTAATAATCTATATAAATGTAATATAAATGTAATATCAGACATATATATATATATAACATTATGATAACATTGAAACCATTGAAACCATATTTAACCCACATTTGGGTGGACAACAATACATATTTTGTGTGTAGGAATTAACGGCATTCGGATTTTTGCAGGTAACAAAATATTTACAATTCAAATTAGTTAAACCGGTATAATAATAATAACAATATAAATACATATTTTAAATCATTTCCTACAACTTACAAGAAAGCTGAACGGTTATTATAGTTGACCTAGGTAAGACAAATTATGAATTGTATAGGTACCTAATTAATTATTGAGCAATAATAATATTACAATATAATTGTTTCACACTTATTCTATTAATAGATCATTTTTTGCAAAACATTAGTCAGACTTACCGGTTTACTATGGTAGGCAAAATTGCCCCTGGAGCCTCTGGCCGTGTTACCTATAGCACAAAAGCTGATCATTCTAACAGACAGGGTGCGTCAACAAGTCTACAGATAAATAACGATAACTGGAGACATTTCGGCATACGGATAATGATTCGAACCGGGATTCTTAATATAAAGGTAGGTACATTTAATATTAATGTGTACCTGTTGATTTACGTGATTTGTTAATTTTGCAGTTAAAAAGTCGAGCAATTTAATACAGGGATCCGGACGTTCGTCTCAACTCGCAAAATTGAAGTAGACTGTGTATATTATTTATCGCATAAACCATAGCAGAATTTGAAAAACAGAATTCTAACTGGAGCTCGATTTACTACAGTACTCATTAATTATATCTATAGATAATAAAGTTTTAAGTGCTGATAAAATAAAAAATTTATAAGGAGAAAATATTTCAAAAGTGTATTGAATAACTTTCAGAATACTATAATATTATTACGCATTTAGATTAAAGTAAATTTTAAATTATTTGAGTAATCATGTATATTTAAATTTAAAAAGTTATAACTCGAAATTGTGAATTTTAATTAGTGATTCAAGTGTCGGGCCTAGTAGTTGACGTAGAAAAAAAAAGTAATAAGACAGATATTTAATTTAATTGAGGAAAATCACCCGCAAAAATAAATTTACCCAAGAAAAAACCCACAGAAATTTGTTTACAGATTGTAACATAATATTGTAACAAAAATTCATCCTCTATGGTCTACAATATTATATCGGCTTCAAAATTGAAATTATATGATTTTTACATACGAGTTTGATCATAATATAATGTAATAGGTTTCGACAAAAGGAGGTAGAGGAACCCAACACAATAAACTGTAAACTGCACTTTGCTCAAACCGGTCAAAATCGCCATCAATTGTTGGGTAATACAAATTGAATTTATTGAATGGTACGTATATTGTACATCCATTCAATATGGTTACTACATAAGTACATAACTTACTGTGTAAGTATAGGTTACCGTGTATCAATGATATAACAAAATATTATATTATGATATAATTGTACGGCACTCGCATAGAATTTTATTTCCGTGTGCTATTTTACTATCTCACACAGTGCGTTTATTTGTTTGGGTTTTTTTACCGCAGTCATTTTTTCCCGACTGCAGCCATTTAATTTATCATATTTTTTACTCACTTCTAAATTTATTTTAATATAATATATTAAACTGCAGTATATTATGTTAATAAATCGAAAAGTCAGCGACCCTAGTTTATGATGACGTGTAATGTGAATATATTTGTGAAGTTGTCCTTAAAGATTATATTATGACATATAGGTACGTGCTACGTAGGTACCACACATTACGGAGGTCATCTGTCATAAATTATATTAAATATGAAAACTTCACCAAAAAGTGTACAACACGACAAGAACTAGGGTTATTGGCTTTACAATTAATTAACACACAGCGCATAATGTTAATATATTATATTATTAAACTGGCTGTAACAGGAAGACCTGACAAACGAAATAATTATTATTGTTTTAATAATTGATTTTAAATATTTTTTCTACATAATTAGATTGACTTATGTAGGCTTCGAGTAAAACGTAAACATTTTTATCTTAAATTCTGGGCGGAGCAATGAATGTATTGATTTTACAATGAAAAGTCTCAAAGAATATAATAATATGTGCAAAATGTGGGGCTAATTTATTGTTTCAGTAGTTTTTAAATCTATGAGCCCCATACACACAAACATACATTAATTTTTACATATTATGCGTGGGACTAATTTTCAAATGTTGTATTTACAAAATTTTAAATTTTACAGAAGAATAAAAAGTTGAATAAATTTGAATTGGTAAACTATGATTCGATATATTTTTCTTAAATAAAGTAATTATGTTTTTGTAATATTTTAAAAATTTATTTTTTCTCAATGGATATTAATCTTAGTTCTAAAATATAATATGGAGAATGGAGAAACGCCATTCTGTATATCATAGAACAAAATAAAGGTATTTTAAAAATTACAAACTTAATTAATTTTTCTGAAATTATGTCAATATTTGGGAAATTTATTACCTTCATATTAATTACAATTATTTAGGTATCTAGGTAAGACTAGGTATTGACCATCTCTATGAGCCCGAATTCTACTGGCTTATATATTTTTTTGTTTATATCGTGAGTACAATACTTATAAATTAACTCTCAACTTAAATAGATCATAAATGTAATACAATTCGTTACTAGTTTTGTAGAGTGTCGTGACGGTTAAATAAATCAAATTTTGAAATAACTGCGTATGGAGGTTTCGATATTGAGTTTTATTTCATATTTCATTGCAACTCGTAATCAACAAAATTGTGAATAAAAAGTAAAATTGAGAGAGACCAAGGACACAAATAGTAAATTTAAAAAACTTTGTAAACTATTGGGTGGGTGCTTTTAGCATTGGTAAAATAATGGCTTAACGTATAGTTAAATCGAATCAAAGTAAAATAACCATACCCACACATAACTCGGAAAATTATAAGTTATCACACCTGATAACGATATTATACTATTAAAATTACATATCGATACTGTCAACTTTATTTTTTGAATCAGATCAGTCTTATTTTGGGAAATATCTATAGTGCCTATATTATACTATGATAATATAATAGTATTAGAACTTTTAATTGATTTTCACTATAGTCATTACAATGAAAAAATACACATTTCATAAGTACGATTACTGTTTATTATTTTATATAAATTATAAGATCTCTGATCGAACAACTGTTTTCATTTTAGTCATCGTTCACGTCATTATAATATTGTCGATAATGATTGTAGTAAACATTTTTTCAGGACAAATAATAATACATTTTTAAATAGTGTATTACGAATGCTTATATGACGTTAGATGACGGACGATAAAATCTTTAGAAACGTTTAAATCGATTTATTTAATATTATTATTATGAATTAGTTCGGAACAGATTTAAACATATTTTATAAATTCAATGAAGCATGATAAGAATACGTGATAGGATAATGATAGCTTTTGAAAAGGGACTTATAAAATTTGAGATACAAAACATGCGTGTAGTCAACTAATAACTGTTAAATATTATAATATACTAAAATTAATCTATTACAACATTCACACTATACAACTTCATAATAGTTATACAGTATTAAGTGTGCGAAATTACAAAATAAATTGCATAATTGTTTATTATTTTGACGACACGCACAAAAAGAAATCATATTTTTAATAATATGTTCACGTTATTAATGCTCATAATTATTATTAGAAATGTAGACATTTTTTTTTTTTTAAATTCAATATAATAATACGTAACTTTGTCATGAAATTTAAATAAATAAAATGAAAATAATGGTCTCTCGTTAAGATGTATAATTTACGAAATGAGCATATTATTTTGATACACACTATTATTACTCATAAGCGGGTTGAGATTTTATAGCATTTGCATATTTCTTATGAAATGCTTGAAAAATAGCAGAGTAAGCCAAAAATGTGTTTCGTGATACATAGAACTTAAACTAAAAATTTTATCTTGATTTTTTTTGCATATTTTGCGTTTTTTTAGTTTTCAGTGCTTTTTTGGACTCTTTGAGATTTTTTTGCATTTTTACCGGTTTTGAATCAAAATCGGTCATATTTTATCAAATTATATTTTAGTAAACGTGTTTTTGGATTTTTGTCAATCGTATTATTACGATAATTTAATATTAGGTATTTGGTTCTAACTTCTAATTTTTGTTATCTGCTGGTTTTGTTGGGTTTTTTTTGTCGATTTCTACTGCGATTATTAATCACCGATAGAGCGTTGAATGCGTTGTATAGTCAATTCATTTGGATTCTAAACAGAGTGACTAAATTATTTCAAATCTTAAGTAAATACCTTAAATAATTTGTAAGTGATTAAAAAATTATTAATTAATAAATTTCCTTTTTTTGCATATTTTGTTGTTTTTATTGCATATTTAGCGATATTTAAGGTAATTTTATAGCGCATATTTATATAATTTTAAGTGCTATAAAACCTCAACCTGCTCATAAGTCATAATTCATAAAAATCATAGAAAAATATACTAGTTTTGGAAATAAATTTATATTCTCAATTTTTTATAATTATTATCTCAACAATAACTTATAATAATTGTTTTACAGCACGATTAATTAATTTTAAGACTATAATATTATTATTAAAATGTTCATTAATTGTATATTATATTTTATGATTGTAAGCTTTTGATCAATTTTATTCTACTGTTTTGTTATCACAGTACATATTTCGTATTATAAACATCTAAAGAAAAATGTTAAAAATGGGTATTATATCGCGGATACCGAGTATGGTGTTCTCTTCGTGTCTGAAATCAATAAGTTTATATAAATAGCATTTCGTGTTGGAAAAACATTTCACAGTGTAAATCACGGTGGCTGACTACGGATTTCTTGAACATTTTTCCGACGGTTGTCAGATAGTTTTTCCACATAATCGGACTTCTCCGCAAGAATATATAACCACCTGCGTAGTACTGAGAAAATCGAAAAATAACCTCTTCAAAGGCACAACGAGATTTATTGAGTTGTGATCTCGAGTGGGATTACCTACATACTATATACCTATGTAACTTTTTGATCACTGCTTCCAGAAAAAATGTATCCAGAAAATAATATGGCTAAGAAACCATCATTTAAAATAGGTACTTTCATGATAGGTAATTTCCTTATTTCACGTGGAATCTAAAAAAAAAACACTTTTTATTAGAAACAAATTCTCACTTAGAATCGTTTTCCGCGCTGCGGTTCGTTCCTGTTTCGTAGTGTACGCAAATTGTAAACAACTGTCTTGTGCGTATGTAAATGCGAGCAAACCGAGACGGATGTCCAAATGTCCAACTTGTATATTATAATATTTCGTTATCCGATTTTTTTTTAAAATATATTTTTATTTAACTCATTTCATTATATGTAGACAATTTTTTATTTTCACCAATAATGTGTTTTATTTCAAACATTATGATTTTTATTACATTATATTAATATATACTCTGTCGTTAATATACATAATGCAGACAGACATTTTTTTTCTTACTCAAACTCGTAATATTATCGAGATGTCACGACTACAACTTAACCGAATGTTGGGGCACATTACACTGTGAAAAACAATATTAGGATTACGAATGCGCGTACAAATGGAATAACAATCGTTGGTATAATTTTTTTGGGGGGATTTTTCAACGTGATCGTGCTAAAAAATTTAACAACGGACCTTATTAAAATAATATGTGCCCACGCCATTAATATCATGTGATTTTGATTACTACCCGTCTATATTGTGAAGTTTATCTATGAAGTAAATTCGAATCCATAATAATTTATATGTATCTATCAAATTTCGGAAAACAAATCTGTCAACATTATGTCATAATATTATATACCTACGTATCCACTCGTGCTACCGCACGGTCATTATAATATCTCGAAATACGTCTGAAACAACGGTACGCATTATATTAATAATAGGTACGGACTACGAAAGTCGCGCACAGTGTTCAATTACATAAATATTAATGCCAGATAATTAAACATTATAAATCGCATTTGCATATATTAATTATCGGTTGAATTATATATATATCCGAATCGGACTTAAATCATGCATTATACTCGATGTGGGTACCTCTATAATGTAATACGAAATCCATTCGTACTAACAATATATACCTATATTATATTACAGCGCGGGATTCTGCTCGAATGTCTACTACTGCCCAGTTATTTGTAACAAAAATAAATACCTACCGCATTATAGTCGTTCCTAATAAGTGCGGCTGTTATATATATTATATAACGTCGCACGTAATCGTGGAATTATATAAGTTTTTTAGGACATTTTACGACGGTTATAATAATTATTGCACATTATTGCGTTTTTCGGGATCAAAATTTACCGGTTCCAATTAAAATGTCTGAGCCTTAAGGGTATTTGGAAATTTCGAATTAATTATTGAAATCTACGAGTATTGAATAGGTACAATAATAATATGTAAGCCTATAATAAATGCGTATTATACCTACTTGTAATTCCTGAATTTCAACATTCATGCACAATTTTTTTTTAAACAAAAAAATGTTATACTTGTTCCAATTATTTTTAAACCTATAAAATCGGTACTCATTATTAAATTATCGAATAGGTGTACAGAGCTAGAACGTTCATAAAAATAAATGATCGATGTTTTCTCGCCATGTATCTTTCCTGCACAGGTGTAGGTACCTACAGTTATTTGCGTCGATAATATAACGTTATGGATATCATAAAATCGATTGAGTATGTATTTACACGACAATTATTTTTTTTTTTTTTAATATTATACTTGTTCCAATTATTTTTAAATCTATAAAATCGGTACTTGAATAGGTACAGAGCAAAAACATTCATAAAAATAAATGATGGATGTTTTCTCGCCATGTACCTTACCTGCATATAGGTATATACCTACAATTATTTGCGTCGATAATAATATAACGTTATGGATATCATAAAATCGATTGAGTATGTATATTTGCATGACATTTTAATACCGGACGATTACAAATAATTTCTTGATTTATAATATTATTATTAATTTACGAGTCGTATCACGTTTAGCTTGGAGATACGATCGTATATAATTCACAGTACATTTTCAAAATGGATTCGTTTCACGAACATCGGAACTTATATATACATTATAGTTAACCAGTTATTAATGAATAGTTTCCTACGACTCGGGCACTTAGTTTTACGAACCTTTCTATTTTATAAATTAATTGTTTTTAAAAGTAATGACTACGATTCGAAGCAATGCCTAATAATACATTTGCCGTCATCGATTTACGATATAAAAGTAAACTATAATGGTCGAAATTTTATACTGTTTATATGTAGGTACCCTCGTTGTATTATTATTGTTTAATAATCGTATATAGAAGATCCGTCGTCCGATATGAAGATTTTATATAATGAAAATTACGACAGAACCGAGTCATTGCGATACCTATATATTTGGATAACAGAATCCAGAGTAGGGTAAGCAGCTAATGCCACACTGCGAGAGAATAATGTTATTGTAAGCGATGGAGAAATATATATCATCGTCTGGCGAACTACATTATAATATATTCTATAGTCAGCGCAAGTCAATTCAAATAGTTTCGTTTGATGTTTTAATTTTTGACACGGGCCTAATCGTTATGAATGTAGGTGTAGTAAAATTGTTCGAAACTATTTTTTACATTTAACCGCTATACTATAAATTGCAGACTGCAGTAGACAATTGTGCAGCCTGCACAGTTAAAATTCTTATAAATATCATAAACTTTATAATAGGCGGATTGTTGAAATAATTTGCCTAGCTGTACTGTAATATCGAAACATCAACTTTTCAATAAAAACTACAGCAAAAAATGGAACCGCAGATTTACTACGTTATATTGCACCCGCCGAGAATGTCGGCCACCTCACTGCGACCTCACTGACCTGTCATCGTGAGACGAGAGTTTACCGATTGCGCTTAAAATTACCTTTTCGCATACCAATTGCGCTCTAAACATTTTAGGGTCGATAGACCAATTGCGCTTAAAACATTTTACAATACCTAAGGAAAAGTTACAAGTTATAGTTATACATTTTTTTATGCGAGTATTTATACATAATATAATACATAAATAAATAAACTTTTTTTTTCTTCACATTTTGACAAGTTACTTTTTGATCGTCAATTATATAAAATGTATGATAATGATAACTCGTTTTCGTCTATCACTCAAATGCATATTTCCGTGATCAAATGTCCGTAATAATAATAACGTTTCATAAAATTCCCGATACCGTTATAAAATGTATTAAAACCAGTCACTCTAACCAGTACCTAATCAATTGATCAATAAATACGTTTTTCATTTTCAAGCATTTTAGTGTGTTTGTGTTGATGTTGATGGAATGAGATCAAAAACAATATTTCTAAACCTGAAGATAGCCGTCAGGCGGCAAATTTGAATTTGAAAAGCACAATATTGGTATATTTATCGTAAAATATAAGACGCGCAATTGGTACGCTGACCTTAAAATATAAGCTGCGCAATTGGTATATCGACCCCAAAATACAAATTTTGTTTTGGCGCAATTGGTCCACGCCCCGTGAGACTTCTGCGACCGGTAAACATCTATAACCGAATCAGCCTCAACGTTAGCGTATTATAAAACAGATTAGAACCTATGTTCAACATTAATGTTCGAGGACTTGAGTAAATCATTATTAATCAACTGCGCGTATACGCGTTGACAAGCTTCACGGTACGAAATCGCTCGAAATGAAAAAAAAAATATGACGTGGCTGTATAAATATAATAATATATATCTGATAATTCGGATCGCCGTTCAGGTATACTGTATAAAATCGTTGGAAAAAAATCCTTAAAAAAGATTATGTGTTTTGAGAACAGATTATAAAGTTAATGTACAATGCGCTATCATCGTGCGGGTCACTAACTCTGTCCGCCGTACAAGAACAAAAGATAAGATTTACGTGTACCGTAGTAATATAATATTATAATGACCAATCGATTTACCTTGATACTTTACTCCCTCGGTGTATGAGTGACGTCAAAATGGCCACTACTATATAACTGCGGGTATTTAAGGAGTGTTTAACTTTGCAGGCATGAAATGTGTTAAAAATTGCTGCCGAATACGATTTCGCAAACAATGCTCTGTAAATGACAAACATTATATTTACCTTGAACTATTAAAAATAGGCTATATCTGTGTAGTGGGCAAAATTTGTTTCCATTATTAATCCTGTTGTGTTTCGATTTTGTCACGAATAATGCATAACCAACGTAGGTATTTATAATGTCATTTTTAGCAACGGCATGATATTATTATTTTTTGAATGTGAATAAAATGTAAAATATTTAATAAGAACCATATATCGCACGCGTCATACACAGATACCACAGAGTATATGAAAAAAAAGAATAAAAAAAAAGCGGGTGAGTGGATGTCGCTCTGCTGTACAGTAGGTTACAAGTGGATCAATGTATAATGGAATGTACTAAACTTGAAATAAGTGATGTAATGTCATTGTATAAGAAAAACGATTCTGAGCGGAGGCGGTTTGTCTGCAGTCTGCATATTTTATATTGTTATTATATTTTATTATAGCCTGTAAATTGAATTAATATTATAATATTATTATTATTTATATTCGTTTCAATGGTGACAAACAATAAGCGTTAGAAATTAAAATGTCCGTTATTAGAGGTTTTTCTTTATTTGTCGATGGTTTTTCCCGTGACATTAAAAAACTGTTGAGAAAATAGAAAAATTACCTCTCTGAAATACCATCTTAATCCAATTTGCTGAAAGATTAGATAGGTACCGTATGTTTTTGTATTTTAAAATAATAATAAAAAATAAACACCAATGGAAAACCACTAGCTTCCTCGCTCCACTCGGAATCTAAAATAAATAAAATGTTCAAATGATCTATGTGTAGGTTACACCCACACCTAAGTCGTCGGGATTTTATCCATAGGATAGCGTATAGGGACCTCACGATAAGTCAATGTCAGTCTCGAGTAGGTACCTACTAATATTATTGGTTAGGTTTGTTTTGATCGGAAAGAGGGAACGGAAAAAAAACAATATATAATAATTTTTTTACACAATCGTCTTGTCGGGATAGTAAAATATATGATGACTGTATACCGATTTTTCATCTATACGCGTTGAGATCTGAACACAAATTGAATTTTTAAGAGTCAATTCTATTTCTATATTTTTGATTCAATTTTTATTTTTTTTTTTTTTGCAATAGGCATCAGTCTTGGGACACACATTGGCACGGCTAAAACTGTCTCGTTTTGCAGATTTATAGGAGGAAATATCAAAAAATTAAAATTGATTTATCATATGAAATAATATCTATACTTGATTTATTATAATTATGAAATTCGAAGGCCGACGTAACAAAAGTTTTATACGGTTTTAGTATGTTATGAAGAAAACTAAAGCAAGAAGCATATCATATATTTAAAATTTAAACGCGTATCTTAAAATAATGTAGATTTATGGGTCTAGATAATATTTTATGTCAATAATTAAATTTTCCCGTCAGGGCTGAGCGAGTCACGGTCCAACACAATTTGAGAAACGGTTTTTTATGAAACTCGTAATTATTATTACGACTATTACGCTGCATAAATAGTGTACGGATTTTGTGCGATACCTAACCTTACCTCCCATACCTAGTGCGTATAATATAATGTAATATTAAAATGTATCCGACAAACGATCGTAACAATAATTACAATATTGTTGCCCCGCGAGTTATGAAGTTATATCAATGATATCATATACTCGAATGAGCCGCACAACTATAGGTACCGACTCTGCAGCTGTTGAAACCTTGTGCGTGTCCGACGTTATTAATGATGGTAAGCCACGGTCGGTATAATTTATTTATATTCGTCGTCATAACGTCAGTGTGCGAAGCTCGTTCATTTTAATGAGAGTGAAAACCGACGAGAAAAAAAATGTCAAAATAGTAAAATAAAAAAAATATATATATAATATAAACCGAACGCGAGACACGTCGCGACAATTGACAGATCGTACCTTAGGCTCAATGCTATATGCGCCGTCAGTGAAAAACAAATGACATTTGTGTGTTATATAATATTTATTATATTATTGTGTGTGTCTATATATAATAGTCCCTATCGGGTAGATCGTAACGTCGATCTGTATCTGGCCGATTCCTAATAATAGTTTAGATCGATAACCTTGTTAGGGCAATTTTTTTTCTTATGTCACGCGTTTTTATTACTTATATTTTTATTTCGAAAAAAGTGATCAAACTCCGACTGTTCGCGGTGTCATGGGAATTTTAACGTCAACGTGATTATTATGAGACTCATTTAAAAAAAAAAATAACACGGCACACCGTGATAGGACGTATAATATAATATATAGACTGTGGACGTAAAGCAATTAAGTTGACCGGGACCATATTTGGAAGTTACAAATACCTGTGCACATAATAGGTATAACGATTCTCGATGCGGCATAGTCATAATATGATCCGTTATGACAATATTGTGTATAATATTACACGTTTAAGGCATACTGCACATTTATAATAATTTCGTACGATTCTCAGCTGTGTTGATATTTCTGATCAACATATTAGTTATATATTATTTATGTTTGTATAATTTTTGCTATTTTAGTATATTTTATTACATTATATCATATGTTTTTTTTTTAAATCTAATTATTAATTCGTAGGGTACTGACGGTACTGTAAAACGCAGCCTAAAACACAATCGAATCGCATATAATTCAATCGTTGACATCTATAGCTATATAAATTAATGATACAAACCTTATACTGAATTTTCGTATTGTAATATGATACCTAAGACGTTAATATTTTCAAAACAAATTATTCATCACAGGCGCCTGTAGGTTCTATCAGTAATGTGTTTAACTATACTTATCTATGGGATTGGCTTACATTTGTAGTTAAATTTGTTTGATCGAAAAGCCGTTGAGCATTGTTCACAATTATTACTTTACTGTTTACACACGAAAAATGACGATGTATAAACTCATACGAATCGTGCGAACATTTCAGAATAAATGCAATTAAAATATGTCTACATCTATATAAAATGTAGTACTTACTTTAAATAATGGAAAATCTTATTATATTATTATCGCACGGTTATCAATATCGTAATGCGATGCCGGCGGGTAACTAATGTTATTTTGATGTCCATCTATATAATGGTGGCGAGAAACGCGTAATTCAATCGGTAAAATGCCACTAAAATATCCAGATGGGACGTTTCTATAATATTAAAACGCCACACTACAACCGTGCGTGCGCGTGCGTAAGTAAAGTGAAAAAAATTATCAAAAATATTTAAAATCGTATAGATATTGAGGTAGGCTACAAAACCTACAGGGCTTGAAACCGTTTTCAAAACCGATTTCAAACCGAAACCGAAACCGTAATCAAAAACGAAACCGAAAAAAATTGGATACCGGTATTAAAGTCGAAACCGAAACCGAAAAAAATTGGATACCGGTATTAAAGTCAAAATCGAAACCGTAAAAAATTGGAAACCATTATTTTTTTTTTAATAATTGACGTGTTTTTAAATACGTAAATTCCATTAATACGCATAATTAATGTTCATAACAAAATTGAGATCATAATTAAAATATTGATAACCATTTCATTATTCGCAAAATTATTAGTTGCTAAGTATATTAATAGTAATGATATAAATTATAGTTACTAACAAATACTATATATGACAATACAGGACAAACAATGATGATTGTATAGACGACACAGCCCACTGAAAATACTTTAGAAACCAGTATACAAAACCGAAACCGAAATTTCTTAATACGGTATTGCTAAGTTGAAACCGAAATCGAAAAAATTAAAAACCGGTATACAAAATAGAAACCGAAACCGAAATTATTTCAATCGGTTTCAAGCCCTGAAAACCTATAAGTCATGACGTCCGCAAAGTCAAACGTTTGATGCGTTGCTGTACACGACATCATAATATTATTAGCATGAAATAAGACAAATATTCCGTCCGCTGTTCCCAGGATAAAATTGTAAAATTATAATTATAAGATAATAATATATTCATGGGATTCGTATACGAAACCGTGTTTACTGCGTTATGATATATAATATAATATATTGTGAATGATATTTCTTCAAATAATAAAACAATGGTATTCTATGATGTGATTTATCCACGACAGAAACAAGAGCAATATCGCGCTTTGAGAATATTTTAGAATATGAGTTCAAGGTAGGAATTCAGGCGCGTACATTATTGACCTGCAGTGACGAAATTTAAAATGAGAGTATAATATTATTATTATTATTATTATTATGTTATCTGTTCTGTCAAGCCGCCTCAGATTGTTCGTGGATATGATATAATAATATGTAATAATATAATGTTTCTGTTGTAACATAATATATAATATATTATTATTATGTGTGCACCACAAGACGTTGTCTGCGTCTCGCGTGTCTGTGTAGGACACTATAAATTATAAATATCGGTACTTCCATGCAAATCTAAAAAGTCGGTTTCTATCGAATAATGTCTGGTGAATAAAACGTTCACTAGCTGGTTTACGCGAAATTCGCGTATGGGTAGAAAAATACGATACAGTTATTGCCTATAATACGATTTTATGTTAGGGAGTTCCTCATTGTTCGAATAGAAATAGGAAAGAGAAATCACGTACCACTTATTAAGTCCACGATTGTTATATTAAAAAAATATATTATTTATAAAGTCTGTGACGTAGTTACTATAGATCAAGCATTTTCCGTAGCTTAAACTTTAAATGCAATTAATAGTTTAAACTTTTAAAGCTTAATCCAAAAGTACGCCGTAAACCTTAATAATTAAAAAAAAAATGTTTAAAAAGTGTTTTGATTTATTACGTAGTGTCGACTATTGAGTGTACGTCAAATTATCTGCTATAAACAATATTATCTGTAAAAAAATGTCAATAGTGATAAATAACTATAATACACCCCAATTAAGTTACACCTCGTCGTGTAGTGTATGCCTATGGGATGTATCGTTTGATATGACCTATAGTGGAGAATTATTTCAAATTCGATGTATGTAGGTTTGTATGCAAATATTAGGACTGTTGTAAGATATAGATATTATAGTACCTGTTGTGCTATTATTGACGTGACTGCGTATTATAATATATTAATATACCTTTCAATTTGCATTATATTATGTTTGTAAAATACATGTCTGGAGATAAAAAAAAATAGAATATTAATTTTTTTTACTTAATCTTTACAAAGTCAATGTCACACGTTTTACTGTATATAAATAGAAAATAGAAAATCAACTGTGTAGGTACGCCTAGAAAAATGATTTCATAATGTTTTATTAATAACGATTAGATATTATGTATATCATTATTTATATAGGACGTAATTATCGTTTGAGAAATTCCGTGTTAAGATAGCTCTATTAAATTCAAAACGTATTAACATTATTATGTATATAACATAATGGTTGATAGTAAAAATGTTTTGATGATTGCAGTCGTTGCTATAATGATTTAAAAATAAAGTGTTATATTCGACCCGGGCTATCTATAGCCGTAAGTCGTATGATAACCGAAGTCCCTCTCTCCGTCACCAAAGGCCAAACATACTTTACATTCCGATCTGATTAATAATCTTTTCTCAATATTAAACTCTATCTCACGTTTTACAGATTGTATAAATTCTTAATTAATGTTAGAAAACAATATTATGTACTACAATCAGAAATTATCAGCTAATGAAAATGATATCTTACGATTAGTTCTAAAAAATAAAAATACAAAATTATCAATGTATAAGACGCAGTTGTTAAGAGCAATACAATGATTAATATTGTTGTAATTAATTTTTTTTCACATTGAACAATATGGAATAATAAATTGCTTCACATTTTTTTTTCAAATAACACTAATTTTTCCGTTTTTCCTACGCGAGTGTCTAAAACATAATCCATAATATTACAGAGACGAGCATTCGTAAAGCTTGTTGTTTAAATTCAATACTAAATTATTATAATCATATTCGTATTTTGTGGACATTTATTAGGTATCCCATTTGGCCGGCTTAGATTGGTAAAATATTAAATTATTAAAATTCATATTTTACAACTTGGGTTATTTGAATATAAATCAATTTTATAAAAAAAATATCAACAAGCTGCTCTTGAAGAAATTTTCATTAAATAATAATTTTACTGAAAACTATATAGTACAAAAACAAAGTATTAAAAAATGATAACGTAACAGTAAAGTAAAAAGACTGCATGTAACAAGATTATAAAACAAACACAAAAATATTCAAATAATAGATAATTAGGTAATAAAACCATAAAACAAAAAGAATTTATTAACAAAAAAAAAGAGAAAAACCGAAAGACGACGTAGGATTTTAAAATTAAAAAGAAAACTTTGTGCGCAGGATATAGAGCATAATCATATTAGGTACCCACGACTTTTGCTATGTGTTATTTTTCATTTATTTGTGGTGGCATAAGACTTGAAATATTTTCCATGATAAGTATGAGTTTTCTGAGATGCTCAAAAAATTATACATACATAATAATATATGTATATCATACCTACATGATACAATTTCATTTTTTTTTCTCAAAGTGAGAGCACACACGTTTTGTTGTTTTTGACATATTTATAATTTGACGTATTTCATTATTCAATACGCATTTTAAATTCTTGTAAGTATGAATTCATATCGCTTATTGACAAACAACAAATAACAATGTATTCTAAACCCATCATAGAATATGCATTGTTGTAAGTGAACAAAAACCACGAAAAATGTTGAAATAAAAAGACGAACGGTTTTACCTGCGACGGACCATAAAGTCTAAAATGAGTCCTAAAATAAAACGTCTCTGTGCCTATATCATAATATTATAATGGTCACTCGAGTGCGCCCTTGATATAATATTATGTTTTGATGAAATCGATGAAATAAAAGACAAAACATCGTATGTACCTACATAATATCAGGCACGTATACGTAATGAATGGTGATTTTTATCACTAAACAGTCGCTTGCTCGGTAAATTGATGTGTTTTTACATTGTCCAAAGTCATTACGACACATAATTTTAAAAAATAAATTATGTTTTTATTTTTTTTTTTTTTATCGTTATAATTTTTTATTTTAATCCGTAATTGGAAACATACGTTTCTTGTCTGAAATCGAAATATTTTTAATCATCTAGGTATAACTGTAGTTATGAAATTCAAAATTTAGATCAGATGAGTAGCTACAGTGGAGTTTACTAACGTTTTGCGGGGTACTCCGTGCCGCCCCACTAAACTCATTTTAATCACTAGGTTATTATCATAACTATACTGCCGGATTGGTTTTTAACTTTAATATAATATTATATTACCTTAAAATTTTCAAAAAGCTATTCGGTTTCGGAATGCGAAGTCGAAAATGTATATGTTTTCATTTGAAAAAAAAATTAATTACATTTTTAATTAAAAAAATATTGTTACATATAATATTATTTAAATGGTGTAAGAACAAACAGGTGTTCACAAGCACATTTTATTTACAATACCTATGCATTTACCCGGTAAATTGCTGTTGAGTGATAGCAATATCAGCCTGTCACACACACACACACACACATAATATGTAATGTGTGTGTATAACGATCGTAATAATAATGTTAATGATATTATTATTTATGCATTAAACGCAACCGCAGCGTGTGTGCGGGATAGTAGTTATGTGTAACACGTTACACGAAGGTATCCAGACGCGGCAAGAACATAATATATAATACCTACCCATGTACATATATAATAATATTATATGATATTATGCACACATTACATACTTACATTCGTTACAAACCAGCCCGTCGGTTATTGTTGTAGGTATATATGGTCCATAATGCTTGTTATTCGGAATTGATGTACCTACCCACGCCGCTTCCTGCTGTATATAACATCTATACCGCGGTTGCAGGAGCCGTTTTCGCGGAGTTATGACACGTGTTATTATTAATGTAAACCGCGCGGGCATTGAAGTCGTCGCGTAGTTATTGTTTTTGAGCTTTCTATATAATAATAATGTGTAATACAATAATATTATGGCGCCGACGACGACGTCATCGGTTTCCGTGTGAGCAAAATCACACTCTCGCCCGTGATACGATACACGCACGAACCGATAATTAATAATTATATATGAGGCGTACACCTATGACTAAATATTCAACCGTGATCTATGGTACCTAATGGTGTTTTCTTAGCGTGTATATCACTGTACCTATAGGTATAATAATCGTATCATTTTCGTCGGACTGGTTCGCATATTATAATAATAATAATAATAATATGTTTATAATAATATACACTACGTAACGATGTTTGCCCGTCGTGCGTCATAACGGAGCGACCTTTGACCTAGATCTTCGCAATTAAAGCTAGGTATAGGTACCCGAATAATAATATCACCCTTTGGATGCCGGCCGCAGTGCGTCTGTCGTCACTCGTCGGTTTGTTGTGATATCCACGTATATTACGACGGAATGCGTCCGAAAAGGAGAGAAACAACTCGTCGGATGACCGCTGCACAAGTCGTGGGGAAAGCGCTTGAAGGGGAAAATCCTCATCTGCAGGTATGCGCCTATACTGAACACCCGCTGCGTATATATTATGAGCATTGCGAGTCGTGTTTAATTAATCTAATTGGACGCTTCGGTAATGTAATAATATTATTATTATTATGCTTTCGGAGAAAGTTTACCGATCTGTTATTTAATTTTTTTCACAAACATAACAAAGGCAATTAAGCGTGTTACGCGTTACATTGGTATTATTATTATTTGATGATATCGTCAAATGATGCGCTTTTATACGTATACCTACGGACGGGATGTGCACCTAAATACCGGTGGAAGACATAAGCGCCAAAATGAGATATGAAAAAAAAAGTTGTATTGTACAAAAGCGTAAAACCCGTATCGTACGAAAGCGCCAAAACCCTAGATACCTGCGTGCCATGCTTAATATAGATATTAAATAACTGCAGATATTAAATTTAGAACTAAATATTACGTTTTAACAATTTATTATTGACGATTTTTATGAGATCGAAAAAATCAACCGATTTATTCAAATTATAACTCATCGATATCTTTTATAGTTATTGACATTTTTAAATAGCTATTTGTATAAGATATTAACGTCGGTGCAAATATTCGTGTACCTTTGGCGCTTATGTCATATATGGCCTTAAATACTATATAACAACTACGATTATGACAATATCGTTGTGTACAGATGCGTAATATTATGCAGTGTTTAATTGCGTCGCGTTCCCGTTCGGTAATAATGCAATTAATCGGAAAAAAAAAAAACAATGACAACCGAAGGACGAATCGGTTTCGGTTTTTTTTTTTTTAAATCGAATTAGGACTTGTGAGCCGACCGCACAGAGCTCCGGCACGGCGGAGACTTGAAGGGTCGAGTCGCGGTAGTTATACGACCATAACATAATATTCGCAAAGTACTTCGTCGACGAGAGTCGGTCGCCGTTGACTTGGCAGGTCGTCGTCGTCGCTCGTCGTACCTATATATTATTATTATTATTATCATACACGGCCATAGATAATGCGCCTTGTCATAATGTGTTTTTACGGTCTTTGGTCGTGGCAATCAAATAATAATAATAATAATAATATACACATACAAATATTTGCGTGTGTGTGTGTGTGTTTCGGCAACTCACGTCATTAGCGCGAATGTGTTTGCGAAACACCATATAGTCGTCACCGTTGCCACACACATATTTTGTACCATAGGAACCTTACACAGAATCTCGCAGAAAACCGCAACTTAGCTGCTGTACCTACTATGTTGTGCGATGTCCTTATTGGAGAAAATACATAAATAAAATCGCAAATACTTCCGACACCGAGTGAATTGATATAATATTATATTATTATCGTTTTTGTTTCGAAGGTCGTAAAGGTCAGCGAGACGTGTTGAGTGGATTAAAAAGTAAAATTTATTTACTGGTTTTATTACATATATAACGTTATAGTAATATTATCGTAGCGGTTACATTTTAACGTCGATGGAAATAATTAGTGACTTGTCAAGTAATATATTATAATAATACGTAAGATTCTAATCAATACTATCGCGTGACCATCGAATCTAAATATTAGTGAATATATTTACTCGGGCGATGGGTTTTAAACGAGATCTTGACGATTAACTTTTTAATAGGATTTCCCTTGTGATTTGAGAAATTAAGGAATGAGCAACTACATTATTCGATTTGAAATAAATTCCTAATAGAGACATTTTTGGAACAAGTTTATTACCGAAAAATTGATCACAAAATATCACAAGCGCACTATCATACCATATACCACTTTATTAGTTCCATTTGTAATTTGTAATTTATAGCAAAGAATTTAAAATGTGAAACAGTCATAAAAATATTATAGGTCCCGGGTGAGAGAAAATAAATGTGTAAAAAGTAATCTAAACTTTTTTTACGTAAATTGCTAACCTAACATATTAGTATAATATTACATTATATAATTGAGTAAATAATACTAAAAATGTACTTTTATTTTATCAATTAAAATATATGTAATATATATGTACCTACTTATGTTCAACTGGCAATGTAAACAAATGAATTGTCAAGTAATATAATATTATGTAAGATTCTAATCCATAGGCGCAAATAGCGTTTGAGATTTGGGGGGGGGGGGCTAATAGGGCCTTACTTTGATAATATTGAATAAGCTTAAAACAAAATGAAGGAAATGTTTTGGAGGGCTATGGACATTTTTGGGGGGCTTAGCCTCTAAAGCCCCCCTCCTATTTGCGCCTATGTTCTAATCAATACTATCGTGACCATCGTGAATCTAAATATTAGTGAATATATTTACTCGGGCGATGGCTTTTAAACGAGATCTTGACGATTAAGTTTAATAGTATTATTTCCCTTGTTATTTGGGAAATTAATGAATGAGCAACTACATTCGATTTGAATATATAAATTACAATAGAGACATATTTGGAGCAGGTCTATTACCAAAATATTGATCACAGAATATAACAAGCGCACTATCATACCACATACCACTTTATTAGTTCCATTTGTAATTTGTAATTTATAGCAAAGAATTTAAAATGTGAAACAGTCATAAAAACATTATAGGTCCCGAGTTAGAGAAAATAAATGTGTAAAAAATAATCTAAACTTTTTTTACGTAAATTGCTATATACCTAACATATTACATTATATAATTGAGTAAATAATACTAAAAATGTACTTTTATTTTATAAATTCAAATATAATATGTATGTACCTACTTATATTCAACTGGGAATGACTCATTAAACTAATCATACACTATAATCATGTACTATACACGCTAGTGTCAATCTGTGTATTATTATAAGCTGACGTTTTGCAACAAATGTAATCGTTATTAACCTCTTTAACCACATCGAAAAAAAAATATATTGCACAAGTTGATTTGTGGTTAATATTCTGCCCACCTAGTTAAATGCGATTTGTGTGTTTAAGAGATTAACAAACACTAAATTATAGAGATCGGCTTTCTTTAAAAAATTCTGTAAACATTAAATTATTCATAGCTTTTGTTTATTGATTATGATTTACATAAACAATACCTAGTCAGTATAAGTACCTATACGTTATTCTAAAAAAACAGATTTACTGTCATATGAACAATTTGTATTTTACTATTTTAGATTCTGATTTCTGAGCCGCATATTGATTTTACAATGATGTGTGTTTTATTTATTTTTCTTATCTGAAGACATTTTTTTTTAGTAGAAAAACTGTTACAAGTATAAACTTTGAGGGTGGTTTATAGAAATTGGATCCAGTTAGTAATTTGGTGTGTCGAAAGTAGAAATTTCTCAGCACTTTTTAAAATAATCTATAAATAATACGGACATCGTAACATTTGTTAAAATTTTAATATTAATAGTATAATAACGATTTGATTATCTATTGGTTTCCAATACATTTGACCATCTCCGTTCAAAATTTATCGTTTTTTGTGTATGATTATATGTCTTATTATTATTAGTCAATTCATTGAATTTAAATTTAACACATCCATAACAGTGATCTAATCAATAGACAAATACACTCGAAGTACACTCGATACCTATTAAATTCAGTAAAACAGAGAGATTATACCTATTTGCTGAAATTTTAAATTTACAACCCCTTACAGTGGCGAAATTGTGAGGGGGAGTGGTAATTTTCCCACTTGGAATTTTTTCGTGAGGACCCAGATATGCCAATAGATGTACATTTTTTCATTAATTAACTATTATGTACTTAGTGTTATTTATCAATATGGTTGCCTACAACGATCAACCTATAGTTTGTTTCTAAACCATAAAATTAGTTTTAAGACTTATGTAAAAACAAACAAACAGTATTAAATATACATAGATTAAAAGTATATTTAAACCGAGGGGGGGGGGGGCTCAGGGTTTTGATTTTGGTTAGTAAATCTTCATGGTTGGGTTTTCAAATTTACTTTTGGATCATATAAAATTCTTCAGCTCATTTTGGGAACCGCTGAATTATAGTTTTTGGATGCGATGTGTAGTATATGTTTCTTAATTAGAAAGTTAGTCTGTACATTCTTAACAAATAATTCTGTTAATATTTATATGAATTAAATATTATTCCAAAAATGCTAACAACAAGTTTTTTTTAAATGTTTGTCGAGCGAGGGACAGAGAAATTATGTTATAATGTGTGAAATGTAAAATTAATTTCACATTAATTAACATCAATACCTAACAACTTGATTAAACTTATCCGAAATGTTTGCCGAAACATCTCTTAAGGTCAAATTAAAAATAGAGGTTAAATATGTTAGTTTTTTTAAATTGGATATAGGTATATTCCTAGAAGTTCTTAAGAATTATTTCAGAAACGTATGAGTATATAAGATTAATTCCGTTATGTTCAATATTGTGAAATGTGTCTTCTGATCTCCCACATGTGATGTGTTTATTGCATTGCTAAAATATAGTCAAAGAAACTGTTAATTTTTATATCGTTTAACTCGAAATTATCATCGCTGGAAAGATCATGTTGTCATGTAATCATGTTAGGGTCACTTGCTTATCAACATCGCACATCGTGATAATAATAATTGTACATTTATAACCATAAAACTATAAAAGTATCTATATATGCCACGTGCGTACAGCCGGAGGAGACACAAAGGGTACCTAATATTTAAAAAAAAAAAACAAAAGTAGATCAAGTTGTTCACAAAAAATACAACGATGATAATATGGGTACTCATATTAAACACATTATTTTTTCATACTATATATAATAATAAAACGTGATAAATCGGTAAAAATAAACAAATTACAAATTATCACATGTACCTATCAGTAAAGCTTGTAAATTTTTATTTTTTTAAAGAAACCCATTTTAACGCATAAGTCATTGGATACAAAGTAAGTAAGTCGTAAATATTTTATATATATACATAAACGGGTACTTATATACAGTAATACACATCATGATCTATAAATTGTACCCATATTATATAATACTTCGGGCTGAGTAATATGTTTCGGCACAATTTTTTTTTTCTTTGATAGGAAACGCGTATTAATTATTTCCTTCTCTCTTCCCGCCGATACAATATCATAATATTATTATATTCTGCGTCGACAAGTCGCTGTGGCGTTTGGGATCATTATATTATATAGAAGTATTATAGTCTGTCTTTTTTTTTTCTGTCAAAAATCCGGTTTACTGAGAATAGATCGTGAAAGCGATCGATCGGTCTCGCTAATCGCACACGCGCCTACGAAATAATATATAATATGCATTTCGAGGATTCTTCGCTATAGATGATCGAGTGTAGCGACAATATCATTATAATTATTACACAATGCCCATTACAATAATACGTCGGATATAGATTTCATTATATATTATGCAGTATACATTGTACGAAAATCGCGGGCAAACTTAAAATGTGAATAATCGGAACAAACGAATACGATTCATAGACCATAATAATAATAATATGTTCACAAAATGTGAATCAACGTATATTAATTATAGTTGATCTCACTGTAAACAATAGTGACATCATCGCTGTCCGCATACAGTTTGTATTATTTTAACTAAATTGTATGGTTACAAAATTCAACTGTGATAATTCGTAAAACCAATTATACCTATGCAGTTAAACTATATTTATTTTAACTGTAAAATAATGGTAATTTTTTTTCGTGCACGTATTTGATTTCCACAACACAATCGCGCCACCACTTGATAAAATATTATAATTGTATACGTAAATACATACATATTATTATAACATGTGTGTAAGCCGCACGCGTGGCAGTGTATAAGTGCAGTTTATAATATTATTGTCTAACTTTAAACTTTTGGCGAGTGCATTTGCGGTTCATCTGAGTGCACCGCTGCGGCGGCGTTGCAGTTTCCGCCGTCAACTGCAGCATCGTTACTATGTAGAATATTAATGAGACGCGACATAATCATAATTATAATAATGACGTACTGCACGACCATGGAAACCACATTGTACCTACCTATACCTACCTGCCTATAGGCGCCTACCTATAAATAATATAATATCACTCGTAATATTATTATAGCGCCGGCTGCAAAACGTGCGGCGGCGTCAAATTCACATAATGTGTTATTTAAATCAATATAATAATTAATAAGGTACCTACGTTTTAATTTACATACAGCACCTACGACACGGTGATGTATGTCTATATAGATATACCTATCATACATATTATACCGTTTCGAAGACATATCATAATACGTGAAAAGCTATAAAAAATCGTTTAACGTCGACGACACACACATATAGGTATAATATATTGTTGTGTATGATATCGTTATGTAATTTCCTTCGTTTACCATTATAATATTATGATGACTGTTATTATTAAAGCGGCAGTATAATATTATACTCACAATTTTTTTTTTCTACGACGTGGCCTGCACCAGTATGTGAACGAAAAAACATCAGTACAAAAAAAACGAAAATACGAACCCATTATCTCGGTTCGACCTACGCCGTTCGGATAGTGCGGTTAACATATGATATACGTCGTAACCACCGTATTGTTCTACTTAGAAAGTTACATGTTTCGGCCACGTAACGGAGGCACACGAGTACGATATAATAAGTATATTAAGTGCTAATATGAGATCGGATCTAAATTTTTGTTTTTTTTTTCACGTTATCCTCGATTTTAATTGAGTACACTTTTGCCGCACATGTGCGACGGAAAACGATCTTCGACGACTTACTGTAAAGATACGCACACGACGGCTATCCGGCCACATTGTTCATTTGTAATCCGCTTCGTTCATTCCGAGCACAGCGCCGTTCCTCGTAATATATATTATTATACGTTTTCGTTTCCGGCCGACAGAAAGACAACAGTCAATTACTTAGGTATAGGCACGATTTGAGATATATCTTAAATCGTGTGTACCCCAAGAACGTTGAAATCGTTATATGAAATCGTAGATACGATGATTTGGGTAATATTTCGTTCGATCGCGGATGGACGACGACGATGGATAATACCGAGTTGTTTTTACCATTCAATATTATGTCTTAACGGGAACGTATACCCAAGTCGATATGTATACCTGTAATAAAGTTTGACGAAAATCAAATATTTTTTTTTTAATAATTTTTAGCAATTATTCATAGCTAGTACGATAGGCTGAAAAGACGGAATATAATTTTTATAAGCATATGTGGACACGATGGGAGGGACCATCCAGCGACGGTTTACTTCAGAAAATCAAATCTAATTATATAAAAAAAAAAAAACATCGACGTATTATATTATTATAATATACGCCGACCGACTGCAAACCGAACCTAGGTATATCATAAACATTATTCTGGTTCACTTCGCCGGTTTACACTTTCGAAACATAATATACCAATATGATTTATAATATATTATACTGGAATACGTATGAGAATATTATACTCTATAGTCTATAATAATAATAATATTGTATTATAATATGGAGTACCTATACACGCGGACTCATAAGACGTACGTTTGTATATAATATATACATAAGTTATGTTTATTTTTTTCTACACCGAACGTCATATCCACGAAAACCGTTTGCACACGCGCTTGGCTGCATTCGAAATAATATATAAAGTCTAAACGGTAAAGAGAAAAAAATCGTACGAACACCGAGTGGATTGCAGAGTAAATATTATATATATAGTGATATTTTTTTGCGTGTGCAACGGTCTATGTAAAATCGAAAAATATTGTATTTCCCGTGTTTGCCGTGAACTTCAGAAAATGGGTACCTATAGGTACGACGCATCACAATATTATTGTGCAGTAAATAAAATTTATATATACGGTTATAATTAATTGAAATTTATTAAATCAAATATAATATCCATAGATTTCTTACCTATACATATTATATTGTGCGGCCAACAGCCGACAGTCACGTGTACGGAAAGTGCCTAATAATCAGAGTCGACGATTCTTAAACTATATAGGTACCTTTGTACATATTATACAAATTACAAATTTATCAATTATCCTGTGAACGGGATGGATTAATATGTAAACATCTGTTCGAGTAAATATATGCTGAAATTTGTCTGCGTGTCCAACGGTCTACATGTAAAATCGAAAAATATTGTATTTCCCATGTTTGTCGTGAACTTCAGAAAATGGGTACCTAGATACAACGCATCACAATATTATTGTGCAGTAAATAAAAATTATATATACGGTTATAATTAATTGAAATTTATTAAATCAAATATAATATTCATAGATTTCTTACCTATACATATTATATTGTGCGGCCAACAGCCGACAGTTACGTGTACGGAAAGTGCCTAATAATCAGAGTCGACGATTCTTAAACTATATAGGTACCTTTGTACATATTATACAAATTACAAATTTATCAATTATCCTGTGAACGGGATGGATTAATATGTAAACATCTGTTCGAGTAAATATATGCTGAAATTTGTCTGCGTGTCCAACGGTCTACATGTAAAATCGAAAAATATTGTATTTCCCATGTTTGTCGTGAACTTCAGAAAATGGGTACCTAGATACAACGCATCACAATATTATTGTGCAGTAAATAAAAATTATATATACGGTTATAATTAATTGAAATTTATTAAATCAAATATAATATTCATAGATTTCTTACCTATACATATTATATTGTGCGGCCAACAGCCGACAGTTACGTGTACGGAAAGTGCCTAATAATCAGAGTCGACGATTCTTAAACTATATAGGTACCTTTGTACATATTATACAAATTACAAATTTATCAATTATCCTGTGAACGGGATGGATTAATATGTAAACATCTGTTCGAGTAAATATATGCTGAAATTTGTCTGCGTGTCCAACGGTCTACATGTAAAATCGAAAAATATTGTATTTCCCATATATTTGTCGTGAAATTCACAAATAGGTAGGTACAACGCTTCACAATGTTGTGTAGTCAATATAAATGATGTACACAATTATAATAATTAATTAAAATTTATTAAATCGAATATACTCATAGATTTCTTACCTACATATATTGTGTGGCGAACAGCCGATAGTTGCGTGTACGGAAAGTAAATCCGAGTCAATGATTCTTAAACTATAGGTCCCTTTGTATACATATATATATATATATACAAATTTATCAATTATTCTGCAGTGTACGTTTTTCCGGATAAATTAATATGTCAATTCACACCTGTTAGAGTAAATATATAGTGACATTTTACTGCGTTTGCAACGGTCTATGTAAAATCGAAAAATATTGTATTTGCCGTTGAACTTCAGAAAATGGGTAGGTACGACGCATCACAATATTACTGTGCAGCGAATATAAATTATATATACGATTATAACTAATAAAAATGTATTAAATCGAGTATACTTATAGATTTCTTCCCTACATATATATTGTGTGGCCAACATAGCCGAGTTGTATGTACGGAAAGCAAATCAGAGTCAACGATTCTTAAACTATAGGTACCTTGGTACATATAATATATTTGTACAAATTTATCAATTATCGTGCGGTGTGCGTTTTCCCTGATAGATTAATATGTAAACGCCGATTCACACCTCTTCGAGTTCATGCGAGTGACGCAAGTGCACTCGTGGGCAATTTATGTACCTACGGTTCGAAAAGTTGTCAGTTGATAGTATAATTATTATGTCAGAGATAATTTCAGATTGTCCGGATAGATTAAAATGTTCAGAGTGTCACTACGCGTGGGCCGTGTATCGTGATCGAGTTGTAAAAATAAAATATACATTATTCAATGTTACAAATTTAATAAGGTAAAACAGACACGGACACAGTGATACCGCCTATTATTGGTCTGACCTATAACAATACTCGGAAATATTCAATACTTACATTCTTCACTTCGAAGTGCCGATCGGTTTAAAATAATATTATGTATTCGAATTTTTATTAAAGTAGATATGACGTATTCCACTATAGAAGCCGACGATAATAATATGATTATTATGACAGCCAAGAAACTATTGCAGTTGAAGCTAAAAATAATAAAACAAAAATAAATTATCCATAGATATAAGGTAAAAGTATATACAATATACGTCAAATAATATTAAATCGGGGATTCGAAATAATTGTTTTACTTTTTTGGTTTAAAATCTTTTCGTATATTGGTCGCGACAAGTCAGCTCTAAATAAAACGATCTTGAATAGCAATCATAAATTGATAATTTTTGGGATTATTACAGCTATACAAATAAATAACAATTTATATTGATATTATAGGATTACATACTAAAGAATGTTACCGGGTTTATCCACCCACAGAAATACATAATATTATCGAATAAAAACTAATACAATATTTTACTAAATTAAGTTTTTATACTTTTTTATATGTTGTTAACTGATTGAAAATAACTTATAAATTACCTTTTAAACTGTAAATTGTTTTTGCATATTATGGCTAGGCAGTAGGTACAACACGTTTATATGAGTTATAATATATACACTCTACTCACACGAGTGTTATTTAAATTACTGTAGTTATGAATTGTTAAATATATTTTTACCTATCTACATTTATTTAATGCCAAAATGAATCAAAAAAAAAATATTTACTTCTGATATACTCATAGAAATAATTAAAAATGATACTTAAACTGTAAGCAACGCACAAATTAAAATGTGTGGTTTTTCTCTCAATTAAATACAACATATTAATTTTAGAATTTTAAATATCAAGTTGGTATAATAAAATATTTTTATACCCATCATCCAATAAATATCTAAATATTATTCTAAATATCTGAAATGTAGGTCATCTAATATTTCACATTTATCAACTGTTAATATTTTCAAATTATATCTTATTGAATTGAACTATTTAATACTGAGATTATATTTTGTGATCTTGCAGTGCAGAATACGCTAAATTGCTCGGAAAATTGTTTTTAAAAAAAGAGAGCTACCTAAAGCTATCTTTTTGGTTGTCATATTATACTGACAACACCGTTATGCGTGAAACAAGATTTCAGGTCCTCACATTGAAATAACATTAAGAAAAAAACTAAACAAGAGGTTTAAAAAAAACCAAACAAAAGAAAGTAACAAGTTTGTAATTAAGATCTAGTCAAGTTGTAAATTTTCTTGAAACAAACGAACAGAAAACCATGACGCCGCGGCCGAGTGTAGGTATATGAGGTCAAACATTTTTGGAACGCGAAGATTTTGACAAGAGGGCATTCCCAAAGAGTACCTGCGTCATATATGTTGCATGTTGGCAATTTAAAAATTATAATTAACAGAGAAATTAAAATTTCATATCAATCTGTTATTAAAATCTAAAACCATTGCAAATTAATATTTTCCTTTTTGATCGTTAATTATCATACATGCCGGCACATTATTATAAATCTTAAGTGCAAAAAGTATAATGAACAAACATGTACTCAATCGTGTTACTGGGACGACTATAGGCATTAATGTACATGTGCCTAAAGATGGTAAAATTTAGTTTTCCAATGTTAACCGAGTACAAAGTTATGTTTGTCGAGTGCGAGATAATCGCATAAATTATATAGGGAATTAATATTATTATATTATTAAAAAAATTAATTTAGTATTATGAAGGGGAAAATATGAACACCATTCAGCATATTGAATATTCATATTCGATTCAAATCATAAATTAGGTTGAAATCATTCACATTATCATCATTTATAAAAAATATGACGTTAAAACAATTTAAAATTAAGAATAAAATACAGTTATTTTTAGTATCATGTGTGTTTTTGGTTAGAAGAGAAATTGGACGATTGAATGAAAAAAGTGAAAGTCCTCACAGAAAAAAGATTCAAGTTCGTGGAATTCAATTAATGACATCGAGAAATGTATTCGACGGCGTTATTAATGAAACTATAAGTAAACAATATCATCGGAGCAGACGACGTTATTCTCTGTTCAATTGTCAGAGAAGTATTGACGGGAAGACATAATATTTTATATCATTATTATAAACGCCGACGCACTTTTTACTAGGTACTATTGTATATGGAGGTTATAATTTTAAACTGTATTTGAATAAAATAATTGTAATAGAAATAGTTAATATCTATACACCTTACGGCTTACACCATACAAAAAAAATCGAGAATTCGTAAAGATAGGTAATAATATTATTATAAACAATAGAAAGTGTTGACATAGAAAAACACGCGATATGCGTAATGTCACCCGCAGACTGTGGTGAACTGCTCTTGAAATTCGAATGTTTGAATCGTTTACGTCAGCGTGAATAATAAATATATATTAGAGATGCGAGAACCAAAATATATAGCGTTGGATTAGTCGAGGTACGCAAATAGGGAGTTGTCCACTATTGAGAAAACTTCTACTTAGTGGATATTTGCGAGAAATTACTAAATGTCCACTATATGGAGACACTATAGGGAATTGGTTATACACTGTACATGAACATATACATTGGATTATTAATTCATTATTTATTATACATATATGTATATTGTATGTATGTATGTATGTATTAAAAAATTAGTATGTATACAAATGTTTAATGATTATGTACAATTAAAAAAATCTGTAATTTTTTTCTGCTCTTCATAATGAATTTGTAAATTGGCTACCGTTAATAATGCAATTTCACCTTCTTTATTTTTAAAATATGTTTTTAAATTATTTATTATTTTCCAAACTTCTTCAAACGTTGGATTGTATATCTACTCGTATTCTTCTTCTTCTTTTTCGGGTTGTTTGGTTTCTTTTCACTCAAATTGTCTAGATTACAATTGACTATATCTGATATTATTAATGTATTGTCTTCTGTAAGGATATTATTATCTATAGAAATATAATCCTCAATTACTTATTACTTAAACGTTTTCGATATGTACATGTATTGTGTCCATTTATGACAGGTAATTTTTAATTTGGTACCAGTTTATTGTGTCCACGTCCACTATTAGGAGTGTCCCACTATTAAGAGGTTATAAACTCCTATTATGCACATACATTTTTGACGGGGAAATTTAGAAATGTCCACTATTGGGAAGGGTCCAATATTGAGAGGTGTCCATTAATAGAGGTTTCACTGTAATATATATATTTTTATTCATGAGTAGGGCTAGGATTTATATGCATTTGCATTTGGATTTCCCAAATTGATTGGTTGTGATAATATATGTGTCCACGATTTACCTTATCCTCGAATAAATAGAACCATTTTTTGTTTGCATATTTTATAGATTTAACAGAATTTTGTTAATTTTGTTGATATACGAAAATCAAAAATCAGAATGCTTATACCACTGAATAGGACAATACAACTATTCATATGACCAAAGCACCATCTATATAATAAGTATAATACAACTCGCAGGGTGGGCCACGGCCCACCCCGTGAGCACGCCTATGCCTATAAATCATAATCTATAATCTATATGTAGATTATACAGAGTGTAACATGAAGACCTGATGAAAAAAAAAACTATGCTACTCGAACATATGACAAAAATTGCGAAAATTACATCGTTAAGAAATAATTTAAAACATATACTCATGTCGAGAATTTCCCAAAAATAAATATTTTGAAAAAAGTTATTACGTTCTAAATTAATTTAGTCAAACATAATATTGATATTAAAAAAAATTTAAAAAATAAACTACTCGACTTAGATAAATGTTTTTACCATCAAAATCGTTCAATTTTTTTTTAATATTATACATGTAACGCAAGTGACTATATATTATACAATACCAAAAAAAAAAAAATTAGAGTAGAATGATAGTTATTTCATCTGTTCCTGTTACACCCTGTACATAATATATATTATTAATAAAATGTATATCTTATTCTTTGTGTGCATGAAAACCACTTTAAAAAGTAGAAAGATATTTACTTTTTAACGTTAGTTCTATACAGAATATCGTGAAATAACAATGGAGAATTCAGACTTTTATGATAATAGACAGCGCACGCATTGTCAATTCAAATGAAAATAATTTATAAATTTGTTACTATTATTATTGTGTATATCAGTTGTATAGAAATAACGAAATTCCTAGCTGATAAAATACAAACAGCATTACGTCGAATAAAATGATATAACTTCACAACACTATCCAAGTGTCTAGTGTATCTGTATAAGTATTTGGAATATTAAAAACATGTCTGCGTCAAGAGTGACATTTTTTTTTAATTTACAACTTAACAATTTTTTTTGATAATGACGGAATTCATTGTGGGAATACTATATAGTGACGTATTGAATATTCAAAATTTTTCGATTGCAACTCGATGATTTATCTGTTACATTAGACTCGTATATTACGGACAGATTAATATCAGAGCATATATTGTTGTACTTTGCCTTGATAACAATTGAATGCATTTTTTTGAATATCTATTATACTATGTCAATTAATAGCGTTTTTTAAATTTTTACTAAATATTAAGTTTATTACATATTATTATAGTCATATTTAATTCAACGATTATGATACATTTTAAGTTCTGACTGCTATATTCTCGTGCCTATCTATTATTTTGTTCTATAAATACGACCTGATGTTGTATATACTATTCAAACGTTTCGACATACGGTGCGAACTTTTGTTTTACATAATATTAATAACAATACTAAGTCAAACATGTTTAACGTTTGGTGAAATTTGGATTGTGGTTTTCATTCGATGTGCTTCGAGTGCTTCGGAGTCGGTGCCCCGGAGTCTGGAGTGAGATGTCGATATAATAGTAATAATTCATCACAATTATCGTTATTAGACTAGGTACATGCTAAATACAAAAGATTCAATACTATAATTATTATATTGGTAGTCGGAGAACAAACAATATCCACAACAATTTGAATAATATTATTATGAGCGCATTTGTTCGTTAATAGGTGGAAAGGTGCGAATTGCGTCGTATTTATATTATTTTATTTATCGGCTCTTTGACGCGTATTACCATATTTGCCTCGCCAAAACTTGTATAATATAATAATCGTGTAAACGCCGACGCCACCGTGTCAGAGCATGCTTACTTGCTAATAATATTAAGTACCTAACCCGGACACAGTATATATAATTTATTTACAGAACATTTTTGATCGACCTTATGATATTATCGTATTGAAATCGGGCAGGAGGGCTGTTGTTGGACAAATACGTTAAAAGGTACCACCTACACATTGTTATATAGGTATACGTGTCTGACGGAATATAATAATTACACCTATACCCTGTTCCAAAAGAGAAGACACCAGATTTACGTAGCAAAACCGGTTTTGTCTGTGGCCGCCTGGTGTCTTCTCTTTTGGAACAGGGTATATATATTATTATATGGTTTGGTCATCACGACTAGTACTTGTAGAAATTACACATACTGCGGGCCGCAACGACGAGAAGTGTACAAGTATAAAATTAGATTTTAGAAAAAAAATTGTTAAAATTGTATACGAACGGCGTGGCGTCTGTATAGCGTGTCACGAAGACAGGTTTTTTTTATTATTATTATTATTATTATATATTATAGTCATACACATAGGTACATATTATATTATTATGTTGAATGTTTAAAATCTCGGAAAATCTTGTAGCGATATTATTTATTCATTTTCACTTCAAGTATGATGTATACATATAGGTAAAAAAAAATATATAATATATATAGCAAATGAAATATATTCCATTTACGTGTTTGACAAACTAAACTGTCATAAGAATTTTGTACCCGTTCTATAGCATAATATTATATACAGAGTGATCACCGAGAACCCCCATTTTTCTTGAAAAATGAACCTATTCAAATCTTAATCTTCTGCACACTGTATACTCACCATTAAGATATTAAACTCCGTTTGACGAGTGTCTTGTGATCTACTGTAAGGATAATAGCCCATGGTCTTACGAATATATAAATCAATTAATGTGATATTGAATAGGTATAATATAGTGTTTATAATCCGAGATTTTTGCAAATTACATAATGTTGATGGATTAATACTAATGTATAATTACTCAAGTTCAAAGCCACTCCCTCCCCCCCACCCCCAAATATCTTCTCAGCACATTATATCATGGATATATTATTATACTGGAACGCACAGTTAAATAACTCAAAAACTAGGTACTCGCTGGAATTTCGATACGTCAACATTTAAAAAAAGTTATCCGATGAAAATTTCATAGGAAAAAAGAATGATTCTTATCAAAAGTCTGTATCGTGCCAAGTTGACTGGTATACAAATCTATTGATAATCGAAAACATTATCCTTATTAAGCTTATACCTACTCAAACGTTCCAAAAATCATAATTTTGATAAATTCATTATTAATGAGAAAATAGGAGTCTGCGTGCTCTGTAAATCGCCCTGTATGTTATAATCATTTTTTACGATATTATATATACCATACAGTTTATATCTGTCGTATGATATACTCATATTATGTTGTATACATATATTATACAGTACAGAAATCACTTCAACGAGCATTGGCATTAGATATATATATATTATACGGCTTGGAACGAGCGAAACTCTCCAGGTCGGTGGCACGAATTCACAGTATATGCAGATTGAAACGAATTGTAACATTTAGGAGTATTATAAGCATATACGGTTATCATAACGAGATATCGGGTACAACGGACAACCGAGCTCCTATCGGTTACCGCGAGAAAATCATTATCTCTTTTTACTGTTCAGATATGGATATTGTGTAGGTATATTCTATGTATATAATCAACGTTTCTGCGAGTCGTGGTGTTTTCGTAGCGATTGCGATTAGTCAGTAGTATGAAAACTTCCGATCATGTCGCGTTGTCAGATCACGTTGGACGAAAAAATCGGTATAATCGGACGGTTGGAAAACGGCGAGGAAATCGGCGCGATCGCCAGAGAATTCGGCACCTCGTCGTCGACGATTTCGACCATATGGGACAGGAGGGATTCGTTGAAAACGATGTTGGAAATCGTGTCGCTCCGGACGAAACAACTGCGCACTGCTCAGCACAAGGACCTCGAAGAAGCCGTGCTGGCGTGGTTCAAAAAACAGCGATTGGCGAACGTGCCCATCAGCGGTCCCATGTTGAAAGCCAAAACCGAACAGCTGGCCGAAGGGTTGAAGATAGAGGATTTCAAGTGCTCTGCGTCTTGGGTTCTGAGCTTCCGACAGCGGCACAACATCGGCTTCGGAAAGATGGCGGGCGAGTCGACAGCGGTGTGCTCCAGGTGTCACGACGACGTTTGGCCGTCTGGAACGGGTTACAGTGAATCTGACGAAGAAAGTTTCGTACTTCTCGATTCGGACGGAAGTTTCGTACTTCTCGACTCGTGATAGTTCGAGGCGAACTGCAAGCGGAGCCAGACGATGCGATTCCGTCGAGCCCGGTGATGATTTTTAAACCGTACTTATCATAAATATCCGAAGACGCAGCAACAAAGACCCTGAAAAATTTGATTGCATAAAAAAATACACAGGTGCTATAAAAAAGCGTCGATTTCATTAGAACCTCCAGTTGAAAAAATACATTCCGCGAAGCAAAGGATTCATTTCAGGAAATTAAATTCAAGTGATTATAATTAATATTGTGTTGTATAATATTATTTGATAAGAGGTGTATAATAGCAATAAACCAAAGTTGTAACTCAAGTAAAACTTTCTGTTTTGTTGGTATTTTCCCGTAGTTTTCCATTTACGACGAGTACACATACTCGTACCCGACCAGTCACAACAGACTTTAGATCAAATCGCACACGACGAGTTTGGTTACAAAAACTCGACGGCCAAGGGTGGAACTCGTCGTAGCCGATTTCTCTATATTATTATTATTATTATTATTATTCCGAACAATTCGTTTTGAAGTCTTTTTAAACTTTTTATTGTTCGATCATCGACACGTCGTGTAGGTTTCAACGCGTATTGCATTTAATATAGTCCTCGTGTAGGTACGTGTAATATTACCCCATAGATTCATATTATAAAAAAAACACACAAAAACGTTTGGCGCGAGATATACTCTTGAATAATATAATTGTATTATATACATATTATTACATACTTTATTATTGTTATCGTTATTAATACTTTTCGTGTACCCACATATTGTTGAGCGCACACTTGTTGCAGGACTCTGCGCGTGGAGTACCTGTGCTTGCTATGCCTATGTATAGGTACCAACTATAATGGGGTATGGTGACGGCACGCGTATATATTATAATATTGCGTCAAAGAAAGAAAGAATAAGAACGAAACTACCGAATTCCGAACGACTACTCGTTTATTATAATATCATATCGAGCGCCCATTATTCATTCGTGCGCATTGTCTTAGATTTAATTCGATTTATGCAACACGCGTTGTTCGGCCGGTCCGGGAAAAAAAGAGAAATAAACAGATAAAACGTCGTGTATTCGGACGCCCGCGAAAACCAATCGAACGCATAATATTGTGTACCTAGGTATATAATATTATATTACATGGGTAATATTATTATTGTTATCATGATTGAGTTGCGCAACCGAAATATTCACGTGTCATTCGTGTGCGGATAGTTACGGCCAACACATGCGATGTAATATACTTGCAGGTGCACAAACACACTGCTTTATATACAATATATATATATATATATATATATATACATAGGTAGGTAGATAGGTACGTATATATTATTATGCGTGTAACGAAACGGCATCAATACGATTTGTTTACGTAAGTCAAAGGCTCATGAGAATTCGTTCAATTAAAAAGACGTGTATCTATAATATATATATATATATATATATATATATATATGAGGTACCTTATAAATACAATAATATATTATTAGGTATATAGAGATCTGCGCTGCTGTGGATTACGTGTCCCGCCGATAATTGCGTTTCGATACACGTCTGTGGGTGTTTCAGAAAATAAAAAATAGTAATAATAATAACAATATAATAGTAATAAAATAAACGTGCGGAGTACAATGTTCATTATTGCCAGTTATGGTGACCGTGCTATAATTACGTAACCCGAGCTGACGCCGGCACACCCCGCGATAGAGATAGGTCACTGCGGATATCGATGGCTTACGGAATATCGAACACAGGCAGGTACCTATATACCGGACACTAGGTATACCTGCCTATACCTACGGTGTATTTCACTTTCTAGATTTTCGGTCAAAAAAATATATACCTAGGTGATATGTCCATCGGTGCGCTTGGACGTCAAATGGAAAAAAAACGAGAACATCTAGGTCACAGGAATCGGAAATATTATTAGTAGATATACCTACATGTCTATCAGTATTAAGCTTGAAGTTGATGTAATTATTGATATAGTACGTAGGTATATACGGTTGTCGGGTTGTGTCATAATATTATATTATGTGACATGATAATATCATGATATGATATATCTGGATATTGGACTCCTATGCCGCAGCACACTAACGAGGACCAAATATTATATATTTCATATACTTAATAATAATCTGATCGAGACTAGTTATTATATATTATACGGCTGAAATAGTAAAATAGCCGTTTTCCATGGCACTGCCGTAACCCTTGAAATAAGTACCGAAACGAGGGTCCTTCGTACGGCACGATTTACAATATTTAATTGATTACCTGTATAAATAAGATGTTTAATAGTTGGGTACGTGTGTAAGAGTTAATGTGGAACAAAACTCAAAATATAACATGCTAATTTACCGTACAAAACCTCACTTATTGCATAGAATTAGGGGATTACCTAATAATAGGTAATAGGTAATAATGATATTGAAGTTATGTAAGTATATATGACTGTACGAGGTTAGAAATCAGAATATATACCCACGTCGTTAATAATATTATTCACGTCTTTTCAGATTGTTACTCGACATCATGGTATATTCAATTTAGCCGATTTTTAAAAAAAATTAAATGAAGCTTCATTTGAGAATAATAAATAAATAATATAATATTATATGTGCAATATAGTGTTAAAAACGTAATATATAATAATATTATATGCTATTCGAATACAGTGGCGTATATATAGAGAAAGAGGGGGGGGGTAGAAATTCAAACCAGATCGAAAAATAAAAGAGTGTGTGTGTGTTGTGTAGAATTATTATTATTAGATTTGCTGTAAGAATTCCTATGAATCCTGTACTCCACTATTTCCTACTTAAATTATAATTTTTTCAAAATATTTGGACTAATTTTAAGATATTTATAGGCATTTGAAATTTTCTAACTTTTATTTGGTTGGGATTGACTTTTGGGTTATTAACAGTTAGTCATATTATTTGAAATAATATATGATTACTATATGATATGATACGTTTTTAGCAAAAATTAATTCGACCTACCTTATGACTAATAGAAAAATAATTTATTAATATTATCATAGATATAAAATAAAATACACTTAGAAATATTTTCTGAAAGAATATTATGGTGTCTTCGTTCCGAATCATTTAACACAAATTTAACAAATCCATTACAGTTAACTACTCAACTTCGAGGTATATTCGAAATACCTACTATTATACAGCAGAACGACCTTTTGATTTCATAATCAAAAGCATAATAATTGTCTTCAGAATTTAAATATATATTTGAATTTTTAACGAGTAGTTAGTATAATTTTGAAGTTTAGAAGAGAGGAGTGGAGTTTCACCAGGAAGGCACCTACTATGCAAAAGGTTGGTCTATTACTCCACTTATCTAAACTTTAAATATTTATAAGTTATAACTATAGTCCTCGACCACTACTATACAGCAGAGCGGTTACCTACTCAACGGATTTTTTTTTGCATATTGAAATTCTCATCAAAATATTTTGATTAAACATAGAAAATTAAAAATATGGTACGTTTAAGTTATCAAAAACTAAAAAAAAAATTATTACTAGTATAAATGAATATTTTAAAATAAAAAGAAAATAATTCCTTATACTGTTTATATTTCGCGAAAACGAGTGTTTATCTTTAAAAGAATAATTCTGTATATAAGTATATTATAAGCTTCAAAAGCAAGGTAATTAGCGTTACCATGTTACTATAATAATATGTACTATCTACTAATGACTAATGAGTAATAATTAATTTAATATTTAATTACATATTTCAGAAGAAATGCAAAGTAAAGAAATAAATAAAATTGGATACGGTTAGAAATTAGTTTGAATATTATATAATATAATTACGATTAATGGTAAAATAATTTTAAAATTAGATATAAATATTTATTTATTTAATTTTAAGATTTTAAACACATACGTTAATCTTTAAGTATTTGAGTCAGTTATTATTTTATTCCAATATAAAAATTCAATTTAGTTATACAGTTAAATATTGTAATTACTAGAGTATAAAAAATTGTTTTAGTCCAACCCATCAACGCATAGTCACGCCATGGTAAAATGATTTAAGTAAAAACTATTATAGGTACAGTTTTTTATTTCGTAAAGGTACATATTGTTTTTTTTCAAATAATATAATACTTATGTTCTTTGATCGATTTGGTAATATTGTTAAACATGATTTTACTGAAAATATCTTCAGAAAACGATGTTTGTTACATACACATTTTAAACAGTAGTCATTCTCGAATGTCTACAAATTACCGAATTATAATAATGGTACGTAATATGTTTATAATATATTATATTTATTTATTTGTGGTTCATTTATTCATTTCCAGCGAGACTCGACGAACTTTAAAATTAATCTAATACTTACCCCGAACTGTATACTGTATAGACAAACAACGTGACAATATAGTATATACCTACAGTGTCCCGGGTACCAAAGTGTATAATTACCTATGATATTATTTTTTTTTTTATAAATTTATGCTGTCTTATCAGATTGGTAATAACTTGTTTCCAACTTATTTATGCTCGAAGTGGTCGATAGGGGTTGTCCTCCAAATTTTAAAAGAAAATAATATTTTTAACCTTTCTATACAACCAAATAAATAATTATTTTAGGTAATTATTATTAAATTTAAATATATTAATTATCAACAACGCCTAAGTTTTTAATACTTAGTTTGTAATTATGGCATATAATAATATGTTAATATCTACTATTAATGTACCAAATGGCTAGGTGTTAGTGGCTAATGATCCACGAAAATACATGTAGGACGTAGGTGTTTCGTGTATTTTGACTACATGGACTTTTACACCATTTTAGTTAAGGACATAGGTTAGGTATATGGGTATATGCGTGATATGGAGACTTTTAAATTATTTTAATGTAGGAAGTACTTTAGTTAGTAGTTAGGCCTCGGGCCTAAATTTTGTAAAAGCAACACACTGACTCGGATCTGACGGTGATATTATAATGCGCTTAGGTATATATGGTTAAATATGTTTTGTTTTTCCTAATTAATTTATATTATATTCAAAAAAAGATTTGAAAAAAAAAAAAAATGTAATAGGTATCTAAACAGAATAATAATATGCGTATCTAAATCATAATACCTATACGGCTATACAGACCGGTTCATCAAACATGCTCTTCCCATATTTTCTTCTACAAAGCAGTCATTAAAAATTCGATTTATGGAATTTTTTCATTAAATAATGTACGGTAAAAAGGGGGTGTCCCATTTGAAAAACAGAAGTTTACCGGACACTTCTACGAACAAATCTTAAGAAATTGAAAAAATTTCAAAATAGTCCTTTATTGAACCTCGAAAATCGGGGTGAGCGTAGGGCGCGTGTTCGGCGAATCACTCTGTATAGTGCCTACACGCGTTTTGTCCATGCTCGTTTATAGTACGAAACTCTGACGGAATCCGTCCGAGACCCAACTGACCTGTAATACCGATAAGTTTACAATTTTTTTTTATCTCGGGGATCCTGCGAATTCACATATGGGCTATATGACATAAGCGCCAAAGGTACAAAAATGACATATCATTTGCACCAAAATTAATATTTTATATGAGTAGGTGGGTAGTTATTTAAAAGTGCCGATCTTAGAAAAAATGTTCCATAAATATAAATTATAATTCAAACTAATTATACATAATTAGAAAATTACAATTTTAATAAATTGGTTGATTTTTTCAATCTTATGAAAAATTTTCAATAATAAATCGTTAAATTATTATACACATATTATATAGTTCTAAATAGAGATCAAAACGTCTGAAAATTTCCGGAAAAATTCGGGAAAATGTCGGAAAAAAACGGTTTTTTTCCCAGAGCCTCGGAAAACGTGGAAAAATTGGAGAATATTGAAATACTTAATACATTTCAGAAAAAAAACCGAAGTTTTCGGAAAATTAAAAAATTTTATTTACGTTTAAAAATTAAAATAATCTATGTAAAAAAATAATCATTTTAAAAAATAGATAAGGAAACCTTTCATTGTCATTTCACATTTGCCAATACGGTCATCAATGTATTATCGTATTAAAATTTAAAAATATTAATACGGATATTTCAATATTTGTTCTGAAAATAACGTAGTTCCATATCAAATTGGTAATTATGTGGGAGAGTGTAATTCCCCGAAAATAAATCACCTGTATTTTTAAATTTTAAAAATTGTATACTTATAATATAATATTGTCTATTTATATTTGTAATAACTAATAACTAATAAGGTATTATAGTAACTGGCTGATAGGCTTATAAATTATATTACAGTGACTGGTGAGTGATGACTAGTAATTATTTGATAGTTTTTATATTTTCAAACTTAGTGAGTTGGTAATAAAATATACCAAATATATATTTAAATATAAAATGATATTAATAAATAATAAGAAATAACTAATTAGTAAATACTTAATGGTTAGTACTTTAGTTCTTAATATTCCAAATTATAATTATTCGTAAATCAAGTATCTAGATTTATCCACTACAGACTTTAAGTTAGGTATAGTATATATAATATTATGTATATAATAATATGATTATCAACTATCATTATTTATTAGATTGTTTCCACGATACATTACTTTTTCAGTTCTTTAGAAAAAAAAAACCAATTTTTTCAGGAAAAAAACCAGTTTATTTCGTCAAAACCATTTTTTCCGGAAATTTTAAATGAAATCAATTTTTCTCAATTTGATCCCTAGTTCTAAATGTAATATCTATTAACCGTGGCACACAGGTGTCTGGGACTTTGGCGCTATCGTACGGTACAATTTTTTTTTTCTCATCTCATTTCGGCGCCCGTGTCTTCCACCCAATAACACGGTATTCGTCGTACAGGACGTATATAATATTATATCGTAGATGATATTATGCGTGCGCGGGAGGTGTATCGTCGGGATGTCGACACTTAGCCGCAAAAGGCGAAACCTGCGGGTCCTTGAACTGAGGTGTCAGTGGCGTTTAGCAGTATTATATTATAGCCGTCCACAGCCGGACCGGCGCGGCGACGAACCTTGATAATATATTATTATTTTGGCTAACTGGGCCAGTGTAAACAATACGCGCTGTGCAGGACACCGAAGATCACTTCGGGCGAAAATCCGGTGCTCTACATAATAATAATAACGACGACGGCGACGACGACGCACCGGCATTATGATATTATACTATACCATTATTTATATTGTGTTGTATAATATAATAACAATAATGTGCGTATAATATAATATACCTACATCATTGCCGGTGTATTGTTTCAAGTCTCGCCGACGCCCCCGCCGGGTGCAATCCGAGAGATATAATTTTGCGCAAGTCACATCATCACCGCCGTACGGTATGCGGCTTATACCGCGCGTCCTTGACCAACGATATTATACGACATAGGTACCGTCTATGATAATATTGTGGTCCACTTTTTGTTTCTTTTCTTTTTTGTTATATTTTTTTTTTTTTTTTTGTTTCATTATGTTTACTCGACGACGTTTTACCCGCAACAATAATCCGGTGCGCTATTAAAACGTTGTTGTACTGCAACAAGGCTGGGCGTGCTTGGACGCCGTCTCGTTTTCGTCCAACGGATATTTAGGATGTGTATCGAAATATTAATTACACTCGAAAAATCGAAATCGTGGCGTCTGGGTGAGC
>NC_042496.1:3819238-3820995 GCF_005508785.2 Acyrthosiphon pisum | reverse complement strand
TTATAAACTCAAAATAATCAGGTAATTTTCGTGATTTTTACATATTTTGTCATTTTTCGAACTTTAAATGCTAATAAAAAAAACTGTGACTAAGGATTTTTAATATTTTTCAAATCTCATTGTAATAATATAGTAAAAGCCTTGTATTAAATTTTCAAGTATTTTTTAATCAACAAATAATGTTTTATTGATATTCATAGAAAAAAAAACTAATTAAATTGGAAAATGAAAATGTCCGGAAAGAGCTCAAAATAAATCAAAATATTTTTAAAATTTTATCGTGTATAGAAAATGGAAATATAAACAACCATTTATACCAACAACAATATTATCAGGGTTCGTCGCCCCGCCGGTCCGGCTGTGGGCGGCTATAATATAATACTGCCAAACGCCACTGACGCCTCAGTTCAAGGACCCGCAGGTTTAGCCTTTTGCGGCTAAATGTCGAAATTCCGACGATACACCTCAATATATATACGTCCTGTACAACGAATATCGTATTATTCGGTGGAAGACATAAGCGCCAAAATGAGATGAGAAAAAACAATTTGTATCGTACGAAAGCGCCAAAATTCTAGACACCTGTGTGCCACGGTTAATAGATATTACATTTAGAACTATTTAACATTGTGTATTATATTTTAACAATCTATTATTGAACATTTTTTTATAAGATTGAAAAAATCAATCGATTTATTCAAATTATTTTCATTTGTATGTACATTATATTTTAACAATTTATTATTGATAATTTTTTATAAGATCGAAAAAATCAACCAATTTATTAAAATTGTAAATTTATAATTATGTATAATTAGTTTCTATTATATTTATTAAAAATGTTTTAGAAGATCGACATTTTTAAAAACTACCTACCTACTTATATAAAATATTAATTTTAGTGCAAATGATATGTCATTTTTGGACCTTTGGCGGGTGAACTATATACAAAGTGATTCACCGAACACGCGCCCTACGCTCACCCCGATTTCCGAGGTTCAATAAAGGACTATTTTGAAATTTTTTCAATTTCTTAAGATTTGTTCGTAGAAGTGTCCGGTAAACTTCTGTTTTTCAAATGGAACACCCCCTTTTTACTGCACATTATTTAATGAAAAAATTCCATAAATCGTATTTTTAATAAATGCTTTGTAGAAGAAAATACGGGAAGAGCTATTATTATAGGTATTATGATTTAGATACGCATATTATTATTCTGTTTAGGGGTGGGGGTTGTCTGGCCGAAAATCTAGTGACCGAAAGTTTAGTGATCGAAAAAAAGTGATCGAAAAGGTATCTGGTCGAACACTTTTTTGATCGAAAATTATAATATCGAAAATGCAAATGATCGAAATGTTATGTAATCGAAATATGTCATAGTCGAAAAATATATATTTTGTGTTAATTATTTAAAAAAAAAAACATAAATTATTATATAAAATTAATTTAAGTAGGTATTATAACGTAGAAAAAAGTTGTTATAAAATATTAATTGATCTAATTGATCCGTGAATAACATACATTTGTTCGAAAATTTAAGGGCAAGCCTTGAATGCTAACCAGCAAATAGATTCGCTTAAATATTTACAGTTATCATTCGTCGTAAACAATAGCAATTTTTCATTTTTTTTAATTAAAAATAATTCACCCTTTAGTGTTTGACACATTGTCGGGGCTAGGCATATTTCATCAATGGATTTTGGTTCTTTGTAGATTTCTACATTGCGTCTTTGACGTTTTACTAATTGTTGAACTGA
>NC_042496.1:3816302-3817121 GCF_005508785.2 Acyrthosiphon pisum | reverse complement strand
TCTGCTGTACAGTAGGTTAGAAGTGGGTCACTGTATAATGGACAGTATTAAATTTGAATTCAATGATATAATATCACTGTATAAGAAAAACGATTCTGAGCGGAGACGGTATATCAGTCTATGTATTAGACATAAATATATTTATCTATGGTATTAAAATAAAATTGACCTATAATAGGTACTTATAATAAATTCCAAATTAATCATATCATAATATCTATTAGGTACTTATAAGTTATAACGCGTTATACATCAACAAAAAACCGTGGTAAAATCATAGATATATAATAGTATACTTTAGAAGTTTCAAGTACCCACGAACAATATTATACAATCACAACAAAATAACTAAAAGAGTTATCCTAGGTTTTTAATATGTAATTTCGTCCAAATTTGTACTTAAAATAACTATAAAAATAAACTTTTTAAATGTATATTTTAGATTTTTTGGTAACAGAATTAATTACTTACGTGGAATCTTGTTTTAAATTTTTAATTCTTAGATACAAAAATTGAACATTTTATAAATTTTTAAGTACAAAATAATTTTTCAAATTAAAATTTGATAAATTTTGTCAAAATTTGATCTTTAAATGCTTATAAAAAAAAATTGTGCCTATGTATTTTTAATATTTTTCAACTGATATTGTAACAATATATCAGGAGCTTTGTATTAAATTTATACACTTTTTGGCCCATCAGATAAAACTTTATTGATATTTATAGAAAAAAAAAACTAAAAAAATTTAAAACTGAAAATGTCCGTAAACAGCTCAAAAAGAGTCAAAATATTTTCAAAATTGTATGGTGTATAGGAAA
>NC_042496.1:3802139-3816202 GCF_005508785.2 Acyrthosiphon pisum | reverse complement strand
AAATAATCTATGTAAAAAGAAATCATTTTAAAAAATAGATAAGGAAACCTGTCATTGTCATTTCACATCTGCCAATACGGTTATCAATGTATTACTGTATTAAAATTTAAAAATATTAATACGGATATTTCATTATTTGTTCTGAAAATAACGTAGTTCCATATCAAATTGGTATTTATGTGGGAGAGTGTAATTTCCCGAAAATAAATCACCTGTATTTTTAAATTTTAAAAATTGTATACTTATAATATATTGTCTATTTATATTTGTATTAACTAATAACTAATAAGGTATTATAGTAACTGGCTGATAGGCCTATAAATTATATTACAGTGACTGGTGAGTGGTGAGTGGTGAGTGGTGAATGGTGAGTGATGACTAGTAACTATTTGATAGTTTTTATATTTTCAAACTTAGTGAGTTGGTAATAAAATATACTAAATATATATTTAAATATAAAATAATATTAATAAATAATAAGAAATAACTAATTAGTAAATACTTAATAGTTAGTACTTTAGTTATTAATATTACAAATTATAATTACTCATAAATCAAGTATCTAGATTTATCGACTACAGACTTTAAGTTAGGTATGGTATATATAATATTATGTATATAATAATATGATTATCAACTATCATTATTTATTAGATTGTTTCTACTATACATTACTTTTTCAGTTCTTTAGAAAAAAAAAACCAATTTTTTCAGGAAAAAAACCAGTTTATTTCGTCAAAACCATTTTTTCCGGAAATTTTAAATGAAATCAATTTTTCTCAATTTGATCCCTAGTTCTAAATGTAATATCTATTAACCGTGGCACACAGGTGTCTGGGATTTTGGCGCTATCGTACGGTACAAATTTTATTTCTCATCTGATTTCGGCGTTCGTGTCTTCCACCCAATATCACGGTATTCGTCGTACAGGACGTATATAATATTATATCGTAGATGATATTATGCGTGCGCGGGAGGTGTATCGTCGGGATGTCGACACTTAGCCGCAAAAGGCGAAACCTGCGGGTCCTTGAACTGAGGTGTCAGTGGCGTTTAGCAGTATTATATTATAGCCGTCCACAGCCGGACCGGCGCGGCGACGAACCTTGATAATATATTATTATTTTGGCTAACTGGGCCAGTGTAAACAATACGCGCTGTGCAGGACACCGAAGATCACTTCGGGCGAAAATCCGGTGCTCTACATAATAATAATAACGACGACGGCGACGACGACGCACCGGCATTATGATATTATAGTATACCATTATTTATATTGTGTTGTATAATATAATAACAATAATGTGCGTATAATATAATATACCTACATCATTGCCGGTGTATTGTTTCAAGTCTCGCCGACGCCCCCGCCGGGTGCAATCCGAGAGATATAATTTTGCGCAAGTCACATCATCGCCGCCGTACGGTATGCGGCTTATACCGCGCGTCCTTGACCAACGATATTATACGACATAGGTACCGTCTATGATAATATTGTGGTCCACTTTTTGTTTCTTTTCTTTTTTGTTATGTTTTTTTTTTTTTTTTTGTTTCATTATGTCTACTCGACGACGTTTTACCCGCAACAATAATCCGGTGCGCTATTAAAACGTTGTTGTACTGCAACAAGGCTGGGCGTGCTTGGACGCCGTCTCGTTTTCGTCCAACGGATATTTAGGATGTGTATCGAAATATTAATTACACTCGAAAAATCGAAATCGTGGCGTCTGGGTGAGCGTGTGCGAGAGTACAAACACCTTTCACCCGAATTTCGAGTGGAGAACATATATGTTTTCGAGATTAAATCGTATAGGTATGTGTTTTTTTGTAAAATATTCAACCTAAAATAACGCCAACAGAGAAGTTATACAATGGCCAGTATAATTTAAGAACCACGAAATATATTATATTCCAAAAACAAAAGGTAGGTAAATGGCTGTAACTTTTTATCAGACCATATATTTTACGAAGAGGAGGTACGTCGAAAATATTTTCACTTCAAACCCGGCAATTGGTGTTTAATCTACGATATTATTAACTCAGACTGCGCAGAAATTTTGATTTTGTTAAGTGAAATACTGTCCATATATTGTTCAATACTTATTAGTAGAGTTAGGATGTTGATGACCTAAAAAACACACAAAAATGCCCTAAAAAAAATGCAAAAAATCCTTAAAAAAGTGCAAAAATGCCCTAAAAACTTCAAAAAACGACCTTAAAAATTATCTAAAATACTAATTAAGTCAGTGAAAAAACTTATTTATAAATAATAATTTTTATTAGAGATATGGGTATAATAATGGGTGTAATAGTAACAAAAACCCCACAATAATAATATTAAAATTATTTTTTACTAATAGTCCAAATCCAAAGTTGGATTTTAAATAAATTAAATTTGTTTCCAAACTTGGGTGTAACATTTGCCTTAAAATCTATAATTTGTGAAAAATGCCGCACATTGTATAAAAAGTACAAAAAATGCCCTAAAAGATGAAAAAATGACTTAAAAATGTTGAAAAATGACGTTACAAAACAAAAAAAAAATGCATTTAAAGCTAAAAATGCAAAAAATGCAAAAAAATGCAAAATAAAATTAGAATATTCTGCATCAAGGGAACATGAAACAAATTTTTAGCTAGGATAGCGTTGTACAGAATAAAAGGGAAAAAAATGCAAAAATCATCAACATCCTAACTCTACTTATTAGATATTAAAAGGGTACTAATTATTATTCTGATATCGCGTACGTCCTCTTTCCGCGTTTGTTGTTTAAGCCATTTTTTGCATTTTTCACATAGCTATATTTTAACATGACTTCCTGTAATAAAATAGTTGAATTTCTATCGACATTAAAACGTACATCTTGACAATTTTAAGCTTGTTGTTGATTTCGATTTTCAGTCAAACTAAAATTTTAAAATGTCATAAATTGGATTTTCGTTTTGAGAAGCGTGTACAGATACCTAATGCCGAAGTGTGACCTATCAAAATCTAAAAAAATATTTAGTATTTTAATTCATTTTATTATTACTTTCCTAATACGTGTGTTCGGTCGGTATTGCTATTAAATCACAATGACATCTTTCAATTTTGTTATCCCACATTTTTTTTATAAAAAATTCTATAGATAACGATTTTTCCACTCACACAAATTGTCCGGTTATTCACACGTTTTGCCACAGCCGATTAGTAATATTACGTTAAAAACAAATTATATTCAAATCCAGTAAAACCGGTGCATTAAATCATATTTAATTCTGTATTGAACAAATCGAAACATAACCTAAGACTATATTATTTAATGCAACAACAATAATAATTTATTATTAATATTAACAAAATATATTTAATTAATAGTAAGTACTTATACTTATACCTATATATTTTCGTTGAAACAATGTATTTACACAATAATATATTAAATTCGATTTGTTTGTTTTTAAATGCTTTGTTTAGGTACATTGTGTCAAATTTTAATTGAATACCGGTCGTACCTATACAGTGTTAACTCATAGCACACAATAGCGTTATTATAATATGGTCATTCAATACTTTAATTAAACCGAATTTCCAGTATAGTCATCGCGCCGGTCTCATTATTATTAATAACGAAGCATAATTTTTAACTGCATGTTAAGTGCATGTTATGATAATGTATAAGTATATAAACAAAGACCATAGGTATGTAAACATTATGAAAATGTAATTTGCCTTATGTCAATATATTACATATTAAACAATGTATGAGCGTAATTAATTTTACTTGTTAAATAATCGAATTAATTGACATAATCAGAGTGGGGGGAGGGGGGTAGGAGGCTGGGGACTACTCGGTGAAAACATCTCAATAATCTCGCAAACGCGCTGTAATATAAAATGTAAATTAAAAATATATTATAATAATATAACAGTATAGACACCAACGACAGGTTGGGTTGATTTTTTTTTTAAATCAATCACTCGCGGGATAATAGTACAGTATTGTATCTATATATGTGTTGCATCGATAAGCTTAATGGCTAAAATGTGTTTTTGATATATTGTGTATTTCACAAACCATTGTAATATTATAAAAATGTAGGTGTTCACTCTTTTGTTTTTTTTTTTTTTAAATTATTGGCCGAGCCACTTGTTGTATGTGGAAACACTACGAGTTGAAATAAATTAAACTCCAATCAAACGATAAATAACAATAATTGCACAATACTTTTATTGCCGCAGATATTGTAAGTTCGATATTATTATAAAACGAATTTCCGTGGAGATTTGTACGTTGCGAACGTTAAAAAAAAAGCAGTAACGATCGTAAAACAAATTGTGTAATTACAAAATAAAAATAGAGTGTATGCATCATAAATTATAGACTCGAATAAACTAACGTTCGTAACATAATATACGTACGAAAAACAAAAATGTACAAACGATCAAATTAAATATGAATTTTGCAATAATTCGAACAAAGATAGTCGGCGTATACCGATAGTAAACAGAATGAATGAACAGATTTTTCAATGTTTCAAAAACAATAGAAATATAATTTACATGTGATAAAACGACATTGTATCATAATAGTTTGAATAATAGAATGGTCATATCGTATGAATAGAACGTAAGTACACATTATAATATGAACATTAATAATAACTCGAAAACGGTTTCGCTTTAGATTATTCACGAGAAGAATATAATTAATAGTTTCACACCAAACCGTAAGACTAAATCTAAGTCCATCGGAAAACCTTGACACCGCCTATCTTGGTCCGAACCCGATGAGACAATAGTTCGTACAATTTCTAAAAATTACCAACTTGTTGAACAAAATCTAATATTTACCATTAAAATTTGAGAAACGTATCCGTTTCATATTATTATGTCCGACGTTTTTATTTTCTTCTCAAAATTGTTTCTATACTCTTCCAATCCCATATTATTCGATCTATATAGTACCTATATTATGATTATTATTTAATTTATTTTTCGAGATCAATGAAAACAAAATGGCGGGAAGGGGGAAAGTAGGTAACAGCTCCGTTGTACAACAGTAGGAGTCGAGTGTAGCTGGCAATTGAGTAGGTCACTGTGTGTAATGGATGTGTTAAATTTGAATTCAGCGATAAATTATTGCATACGAAAAACGATTCCGAGCGGAGACGGTCTGTCAGCCTATTATCATATTGTAAATAATATATTTTTATTAATTATTATAGTAATTTATTTTGCTATTTATAGTAATGCATTACTAAACTTTAAGTATACAGGGTGATCCATTTTACGTAAGACACTTTATCGTTTAACCATCTACTTTTCGTAAGTAACGTTAAATGGATCACCCTGTATAGGCCCAATAGCAAACAATTAATCCAAAATAAGTGTTTTGAAAACGTCATTGTGTACCTATATAAAAAATAATAACGCAGGTACGTTAGGCTTAAAATCACCACAACAGTTTTTTTTAAATTAAAATATACACCAAAATAACAAAACTGTTATTCTTCATTCAAATGTCCATAAACAATAAATTAAGTTTATTTGTATAATATTTTTAAGTTTTTTGGTTTTAGTATGAAGATTTGTGAGTACCTACCTCTCCTATTGTATAAAAATTGACATGCCTTTGTAATTTGCAAATTATCGTGATTTTGAGTAATTTTGACAAAATTAGAACTTTAAATGATTGTAAAAAAATTGTGCTTACCCGAATTTAATTAACTATAATAAAAATGTATGTGGAACCTTTGAGCAAATAACATTTTACCGATATTTATTATTTATAGAAACATTTTTTTTTTTAAATCGAAAGTTTTTACGCCAAGAAAATTTTCTTTGAATGTCTATAAATAGCTCAAAAAGATTCAAAATGTTTTGAGTTTTTTTATCATTATTTTGTTATCAATTATAGGAAATGCTTATATAAACATCTGGTGAAAATTTTAAAAGCTACAGTTATATGTTTTTGAGTTATCCCTAAAAAAGAAGGTTTTGCGTATAAAGACTCCCATTTTTCTTCAATTTTCGGTTTTGTTTTATCTGATTAATTTGAAAAGTACTGGAAGAAGTTTACAATTTTAATCTTCAAAAGTACCAACTATACTCAATTCCCTTTCAGAAACCACTCTCAAAATTACATATCATCGTAAATGTAATACGTATATTCATCGCTCCATAGCTATAACCTAGGTTAGGCTCTAAAAAAATGAAGTTATTTGGCTAGGCTTATTATGAAACTAAAACCATAACAATGTACCTCCAATATTATTCTATAATTATAGAAAATTTTAAATATTTTAATAACGAGTTAAGTTAAAAAAATGTTAATACACAAACACTCTGTTATACTTGTGTTTTTAATTTGCATTATTAAATCGCTTTTAAAATTGATAGATAATGCATCTACAATAATCTATGAATGTGATTGGATTTTAACTATAAAAACGCATTTGGATGCGTATAAACTTGATAAGATTTAAATACATGGATACATTAATATATGGAATCGGAACAAGTTTGGACTTCTTTGGAGTGCTTGTGACCAGCTGCTGAGTAACCATTAACCAACATTGAAATAATAGGTTTTCAAGTCATATACGTATGACAGTATACTTTGTATACCTAGTATACTGATATTTAAAACCATGAAATATCACGGCAAAACTTAAGGCTGTCAATTTTATTTGAAAAAACAAACTTGTATTTTTAACCCGTTTTCTGCCCTGGTACGTGCGAAAAAAACTTTAAAAAAAAAAATTCCTTTTCACGCACTAACGTATCCAATTGGTTTTTACTACCAACCGGCGACCACCTGTCCATACCTCATTGTAATATATATCGACTTTATACTTAGTATTGTAAAACAATTAATCACTTATTTCGTACAGGTTATTCACTGGTTATTGACACTAATAAAGAGTTAATTGTATTTTCGTAGTCATTATTTTGAATAGTAAGGTATTGTGCAAAAAGTAATATAATATTATATAATCATGTTTTGTTTTGTGCTCTAATTACATATTTTTAACGTTATCGTTTTAATGGTTGTGAGTATAGTTACCTACTATATATATTGTTTTTATTTGCATGTATAATATAATTTTAAATTGCTCTTAAGTAACTGTTATAAGTATAAGCCTTAAGACAATCTGGGTGCTTGTGCATTTAATTTGATGTAGGTATTCACGATGCAATTACATAAATTGAATCGACCTAATACATAATATCAGTAGGTATAGGTACGGGCAAGCTGCAACGTAGTTTTACAATTAGTATTATATTAATTTGAAAAAATATTACGAACCACAAGTAGGTACCTACCGTAAAGTATTTACCTAACTTAAATAATAATAATAATACTATTTGCACTGTCAATACCGTACTTGTAATGTTATTATGATTATCTAATAACGAATCCAGCCAATAACACTATACAGGGTGATTCACCAAACATGTTCTCCCCCACTTTTCTTTTAATAATGAATTTATTAAAATTCTTATTTTTTTAATTTTTAAATAAATTTAACTTTTAAGTCTTAACATTATATTTTCAAATTCTTCGGACTTAAGGGGTGTCCTGTGGTGATACAAACTTATATTTTTTAAACGAGAAACCCCTTGTTTACTGTAAATTATTTTGCAGAATATTTTCCCACAAATTTAGCACATCAAAATGAAAATTCGAAATAGTAAAGTTTTTGAGTTTTTCAACTTAGGTAGTGTAGTAAAGGTCTAAAGATAATAGGTCTACAATAATGGGGTTGGATGATATGCGGGGACAATGGGAATTAAACATTTTTAATAATAAATTTAGACTAATTCATCAATTTTTATGATTTGTAAATTGTAAAAATGGTAATAAAACATATAATAATGAATACTAGTCCTATATCTGATATTACATATTTTATTTTGTACTATTGTAAAACCATTTTTAAAGACTATTATCCTTAATATATAAACATTTTAATACCTTAAAAACAACTCGTTCGACTTTTGAATTGGATGTTTCAAAATTTTCAAAAAAATTATCCACTAAATAATTGACATTAAAAATGGGGGTTTTTCATTTGAAAAACAGAAGTTTGTACTACTGCAGAACACTTTTCAAGTAGCATAAAAAATCTCGAGAACTTGAATATTTCAGTTAAATCGCAGTAATTTAAAAATTTTGGGTAAATATTCATTATCAAACAAAAAAATTGGAGAGAGCATGCTTCGTGAATCACCACGTGGAGGTATACGCACTAAGTAAATCGTGAACAATCGTTATTCAGTCGATATATTATTGTTATTTTTCGATAATCTTAGATAAGATCATATTATACTATTGTTATTACTTTTTTCATTATATAATATTAATTGCGTAGGGTTTGTTTTTAAATAAATAATTATTGCTATGTGAGAATTTATGTCAAATAACGCGTTACCTACTGTGCCTATACATATATTGTTTAATAATATACAGTGTACCTGGCTATACTTGAAATAACTACGGACACTGCAACAATATAATATATGATCAAAAACATACGGTTTATAATAAAAAATAACTAATCAATTTGATAGCATACAATATTATAATTTAATGATAAATGATAATGGATGTTTACATTATTACTCTAATGCATCAAATCAGCTGAAGCTCCCGTATATTGTGCAAAGTATTTAACGCATTACGCCCACACAAATTGAGCGTAGAGAACAAAAAAAAAAAAAAAACAAAAAATCAACGAAACATTGTAAGATGTGATAGTTTTTTTCAAAAAGTGCTGCGTTTGTTTGATTGTATATATAATATCGATAACTCTCATAATACGTCTTCGCATTAACCAGTCATCACCTCCATGAATTCTGAAAAAAAAGTTTATTCTATTAAAGTTTACTAATAATACTAAGGTTATTAATGCTATAGTATGTATTATTTATACACATTGTAGCATTGATGATCCAATAACCCGTGATATACGCGCGACAATAGTAATTATACTGGTAAACTTAAAAGGGTCGTTTCGAGGATCTACCAAACAGGGCCCTGCTTGTCCTATAAAATATTTGAGAATATTGGTATTTGTCTTTTTAAAAATATACATTGACAATTCGAGTACTTTTTAAATACTATTTCATTGTATCGGATTTATCCAATGGAGAATTGAATACTTTCCATTAAATACTTTATTTCTGACTGTCAATAATTGACAATTATAAATAATCGAAAACCATAGGATATCGTTCATTTTATGGGTACATATTACCAAAAAACGATTACCACGAAAAGCAGAATCTTATATTTTTGAATAATAAATAATATACTAATATAGGTGGGCTAGCGATACAGTCGATTAGGGGCTAATAATGCGAATCAGATCTGGGCTTTCTGGGATTTGAATTAATACGTTATAATTTATTAAAACTTTCACCGATAAAATGTTTTCAGGTGCTTCTCGATCAGTATTTTAAATTTTGCTATGGGTTATATAGCCTATGGGCTTTAGGTAAATTATTAGTTAACAAATAATTAATAATTAAATGTAACAGACTATCAAGTTTCACGATTCTACAACCTACAGCCTATAATGTTTATAGTATTACAAATTACAACTAACAATTATTTTTAACTTACTATTACCTATGGAACATATTTACCCAGTGTATAATTAAAAAGTAGTTGTTAAAACATCACCTCAAACAGCTTTACATTTAATGTGCCAAAAAATATTATAAAATTAATATGTAGGACGTATGTGTATAATTTATTAACTTATAAAAAAAAATAGTATTTTAATTAGGTTCAACATAAGTGTTTGAGTAATAGTAAAATACCTCCAAAACTATGGTCATTACACTGCCTAGCATGCAGAATGTTACGAATGCCTAGCATGCATAGACAATACTTCAATATTATATGAGTTTCAAAATGGTGGATTTGTCGAAGCAAAATTTCCAGAGAAAAATATTATGCACGACACGAGAAAGTTGTAATAATAACTTACTCCAGTAAAAGCGTCTTGCACAATAACGAATTTAAGGATTGTTTGCGTATAAAACGACACTTGTTGATCAACAACTAATTATATTATAGACATCCGGATGATGAACGCAACGGAATAATAGCTACCGAAAAAATAAATATTAATTCGAACGCAGAGTATTTCTAAACGGCTTTGCGCAACCGTATTCGTTTTAAAAATCACTTATACTTATTACTATATTATTATTATTATTATTATAGGTATGATAAACTATATATAATAATATAGGTGCTTATTATATGTTTATAAAAGGGAGATAGTTGAACCGCTCTTATTCAAGTCGAATTTTTTTTTACACTCATCAATGTAACAATATTATAATTAAAACCCGAGGCCCTGGTTACGGAATATGCGCAATCGTCGTCGTCGTCGGGGGGTAAATATATTTGCGTTTTTTTTTGCATCTAGAAACCGATAATTTGCACGTTTGGAAGTCCGAAATTTCCAAGGAAAAATATTATGCACGACACGAGAAAGCTGTAATAATAACTAACTCCAGTAAAACGTCTCGCACAATAACAAATTTGAGGATCGTTTGCGTATAAAACGACACTTGTTGATCAACATCTAATGATATTATAGACATCTGAATGATGAACGCAACGGAATAATAGCTACCGAAAAAATAAATATCAATTCGAACGCAGATTCTATTTCTAAACGGTTTTGCGCAACCGAATCCGTCTTAAAAAATCACCTATTACAATATTATTATAGGTATGATGAACTATATATAATGATATATAATATAAAGGTGCTTATTATCTGCTTATAAAAGGGAGATAGTTGAATAGATCTTATTCAATTTATTTTTTGTCGACATGACGAGTGTAATAACATTATAATCAACCCGAAGCCCTGGGTACACTCCGGGAACACATGCGCAATCGTCGTCGTCGTCGGAGGGTAAATATATTTGTGTTTTTTTTTGCATTTAGGAACCGATAATTTACAGGTAGTCCGCAGATGATGTGTGCTAACAAGACGCGTCGCGTCACGGCGCGAAGAGACCTACAATTTTTCGCGTAATTATAACGTCCTCCGGATCGAAAAAAAATGTATAATAACAGTGATAACAGTGATAACGAATTTTTAGCTTCGTCACATCATACTATTATTATTTTGCATTCACTTTGCTCTACTTCGCATATCATATATGACAACCATACCGCGTGTTATAATTATACTTAGGCACAACCTAACCTAATTATATACTTAGACATGTGACTAACCTATACGTGTATATAATGCCTGCTGTAAACTGCAGCTGGCTCCAACATCCCACCGTCGCGACGTCGTTATTATTATTATTGTTATAATTATTATTAATCAGTCAACACATGTGCTGCCGCCGCTGCAGCCGCTCGAATTCATTTTAAAATCCGATAAATTATTAATCATCGTGACGGACGGACGGACACAACACGTCATATTATATCGGACCCCACAGGGCCTACCGTGTTACCGTTGTATATGTTACGATCGAAACGATCGTGATTGATCGATCGCGAATAATTATACCGCCCATGTTTTATAGTGATTATCAGCGTTTCGAAAGTTATGCAGCAGGAAGCCATCGTCGATAAACTGTTTTATTATTATTATTTTTTTTTTAATAACACACTGACATCACACGTTCACCTGTGTGTATAATAACAATCATCGTTTCCACTCCACGTCTGACAGGTCCCCTAAACCAATGATACGATTACCGCGGTCGACGTGATAATAACGCAACGGGGGGGACGTCGTCTGTATACCAACATTTTCGATCCCTCGAGGCCTTAACTCGATGATTTCGTAATAATGTGTGCACTCGAAAGAAATTTTTTCTCTGCTCATAGTTGAACCCATTTGAAGCGCGTTTCGACGGTGTCTTTACGAAATTACTACTATATATGTATAATATTATAGTATAAGTTCACAACTACATTAAGACAATAATATTATGCACTACGCCTCGACGCGTCTGTTTTGTCGCACTGCGCAGCCGCGGCTGTTATGCGGCCTGTATAATTATAATAATATATCAAGAGAGGTACCCGCCTACTATGTATACCTATATGATTAATATTACGGGATAATTTAAATGCCACTGACGTCCATCGCTTAAAGTCGGTTAGCCGCTTAGTCGGTCGATCGCAGAACCCTGTATAGTATTATATGAACTTACCGTCAAAGTCTACGGTACCGGATCCGTCCGCGTCGATTTCATCGATCATCTGATCCAGCTCTTCGTCGGACATGTTGTTGTCGAGTTCAGACAATATTTCTCTCAGCACCTCGGTCGTGATATAGCCGTTTCCTGGATGAAAAAATTTATCAATTTTTAATATCGAAATTACGAATTTAAATTATGCCTAGTTCGTGTATATAGTAACTCCGCGCTAGGGCCGTCCTTGGGGGGGGGGGGGGGGGGAGCGGGGTCCAGGCCCCGAGCCTCGTGCAGTTTGCTTACATTTGGAGGCCTCGCGTTTGAAAAAAGTCGTAAAATTGGTTTAAAAATTGGTTTTCGCCCTGTGCCTCGAAAATCCTAAGGACGGCTCTGCCCCGCGCCAATGCGCCATCACTATATGTAGAGGGCATATATATAGATAAGTAGCTAGAAAGTATTTCGATTATTCGCACCTTCTTTGTCGTATAGCCTAAAAGCTTCTCTGAGTTCGGTTTTGATTGCTTCGGAGTCCTCTTCCTCTTCGGTCATAAATCTCGACGCCAACGTACAAAAGTCCTCAAAGGATAATGTACCAGTTCCTGTAAGAGGAAAAAAAACGACGTTTGTTATAGTAGCTAATAAAACATCTCAACTACAAAATAGTAAAAAGTAAATAACAATCGACGATTTACACCGCGATTTCGGCACGGTAAGATATTAATATTGCGCCACACAAGGCCGCCTATTGTGCTAAATTTGGCCAACAATGGAGACTGTAAAATACGCGTAAATTAATATGCTTCGGATGCATTATTAGAGCACCAAAAGTTATCATACGCGAACTGTTAACAAATATAATAATAATATTATAGTAAGGATCTACTCCGATGGATGTCGTTAAAATAGTCGAAATACTTTATTAGTATTTGGCGAGGAAGGGTGACGGGTTTGTCGGATGCGTATCGCGTCGTTCCTCGAGACTCGAGAGTACAATCGTCAATCGATATCGTATAATATAATATGTTTTACTCGGTGGAGAAGGTTTTTAAAAAGAATCGCGAAGAATAAATTGTCAAAAAATCGATATAATATATTATATTGTTACAGACATGTCCGCGTAACAAACACATTATTTTTAAAGAGCAATACCAACGCGTACAAACTATAATATTATATTATGTTATGTTACATACAATATCACAATACCATTATGTAGTGTATATACTACAGTAATAAAACATATACGTATATATAACGTGGTAATTTATTCGAAATGCTATAAAGTCAAATTCCATAAACACGAGAATATTTTTAGTCTTGAAGAACAAATTGAAAACACGTTTCGCATTAAGTGTCTGGCATGCGGATCTTTTTTCCAAGACATTGTCGCATTGGCGATAGTCCTGGTGCTTTGAGGGGTGGGGTCCCTTTTTATTACGAAAGGTGGATATCGCTGTCTATGCCGAACACATAAATAATGATAAGTTTTGTTCGACCCAGTTTTCAGAAGCTCCGAAGAGCGCTATATAGAGTGTGGACGAAAAAACAAACCACTAAACTTATGTTGTATAGGTATATTGTATACATACACTTGTACTATTGTATCATAACAAAATATCATTCTGTTTATTTTTATGTTGAATATTGATGTATTACCTGCCTGTAATAAGTATTTGGATTTCATAGACTGTTACAAATAATATTAATCCAGTATAGAGTATAAAGGGAAATTCCAGAGGGCGAATGTAAGTTCTAACACGATAGAAAAAGGTAAATATGTAAGTTCCTACGTGGTAAATACCAGGTACATATGTCAGTTCCTACACGGCGGAAAAGGTTGAATATGTACCTATATACGAATTTAAAAAAATAAATATAATATAATATGG
>NC_042496.1:3758881-3800495 GCF_005508785.2 Acyrthosiphon pisum | reverse complement strand
ATTATCATATATTTATTTTTTTAAATTCGTATATACATATTCAACCTTTTCCGCCGTGTAGAAACTTACATATGTACCTTTTTCCGCAGTGTAGGAACTAACATACGTACCTGGTTTTTATCGTGTAGGAACTAACGTATGTAATTGTTTATCTGCTACTCTCGTGTAGGAACTTACTATTCCCCATTTCAGAGGGGGTCAGAACTCAGAACCCTAGAACCCTACCCCTGCGTGCGCCACTGAATATTATAATAAAAAAAAAAACCATAAACCATAATTAAATGATTTATCGTATTATTAAAGTAATTGGGTTGTTCATGTTACGCCTACACGTTAAAATCGAAATTTACGACGAAAGTTTGAGTTATTGTTTTGGTATGAATAGAATGATAGTACATATTATTACGAAATAAAAATCATTGGCAAGTGAAATTGAAAAAAAAATTCTAAAATTGTGTCAGCACATAATATAGGAAATTCTTTTTTGTCCAGCTATACAACATATAAGAAACGTAAAAGTTCACATAGAAATATCACATGGTTATTCCAATTAAACATGATGCACTTGTTGTTCGTGAAATTGCAGTAGTTATGATACTTATTATAATATATTTTCTTATGCAGTTCCGAAGTATAATAATATGATGCAGTTGTATAGTTATTATTAACCGGGGAAACAATGTATATCATGACTTAATATATTCAGTGTGATGAGAATATTTTATGGCATTATGCATTCTAATGACACAATAGTGTTTTATCAAAGAAATTTTATCAGCCTGCAGTTATTGTGTCTTACTATTTTAGTGTACCTATATTTATGAGAAAATGTTGAATAAAAATATTTTTAATGTGAATTTAAAATTAAAGATAATATGATTTGAAATTTAAAAAAAATACCAAGTACAAAAATTGAAAAAGAAAATATTATAAGTGTATAGGTAGCACGTTTAATGTACCACGCTGTTTAAATTTTTTATTGAAGTAGAACTTCTTTCTTGAGATGTGGATGGAAAAAAAAATCGTAACGAAAAATGAAACGACACGTTTGTTTATTTATTTATATATGTTCATTAATAAACAAAAATGTCTATAGTAAATTATATATTTTTTTATTGTATTGATTTTTCTCACTCTCTCCCTAATTCACTTATAATTTCACGGGCCCAATTACATATGAAAGAAGTTTTACACCCCCAGAGTGTAACTGTGGGGTCACACACTCTCTCACTTTTTTTAATTAACGGGGCTTAGGATTTATATACAATACCTATAGGTACATAGAATTGAAAAACCCACAAAATACGCGGCAAAAGAAATCAATGATATGCAAAATAATACGCTAAAAATTAAAAATATGGAAAATTAATTTTTTCAGGCACAAAACATTTAAATTCAACCACGTCACGAACTCACGACTTACGATCAACTGTGGTCGGATTTTCTATTTTGTATTATAATATCAGGTACACGTTTAAACATTATATATGTATGTACTTGGTTTTTTTTTTCATTCATGAAATATTAGTTTATGAATATTATTTATTAGGTGTACCCATATAACGGACTAAGAGGTTTTTATTTTCTTCAGCGTCATAAAATCTCTTTTTGTTATATTATATTATATTGTTGAAATAAAAAATTGTCTGTTTTTTACATGACATTGTGCCGTATTGCCATTATTCATAATAATATTATTATATTATTGTAAAGCTTCATACAGTGGTAAAAAGTTTAAAAAAATAGATCGCAAAGAACCCTCATCGCTTATATTTAACACTTAAGAATACGTATAGTTTAGTATATTGTATTTTTAATGTCTCTATCAATCGAGTTAAAATTTAAAATTCATGTTTTAGAGTGATTAAATACAAAGTTTGCCATGTTTTCATGACACCGATCAATTAACAACGTTTTTACATTTGAAATTAACCCACAACACGCTACTCTTTTGAATGTTTAATTCAAATACTATAAATGTGGCTAATAATTTAACTGTAAGCCTTTCGAAAATGTTATTCATCAATAAAAACGACACATATAACACAGTTTTTAAGTTACTGACCTCAGACATGCGGTATTGTTGTATTTTTGTTTGCTTCAATATTAAGCTTGATAGTGCCACAAACTTTATGTACCCTACTTATTAAGTCTAAAAAATGTTCAATTATAAGTCTAGCTATAAATAAATTTAGATTGCATATAATATCATAATAAATACGCTGAAGCCTATAAACCTTCATCCATATGCCCAGTCGGCCTTCCTTTCCAATACAATGATTTCATCATGCACTAGCTAGCTATATATATCTAAATATATATAATATACAAGCTTGTATATAACGCATAGTACCTCTTGAAGGGTCTATCTTTTTCGACGAGTAAATATAGCTTTCTTTGTGAACTTTTCTGCAGCGTTTATGTGAAACCAAAACGAAGCGTATTTAGTTGCAAAGCTCATTGCGTAGATTCGGGTCCAATAAGAACTATAACATTGTGTAATTATTTCAACACATGTTCGTGAATGTTCTAAATTGTACCTATATATTATTATACCAGTACGCTTGTTGAATGAGCAAGTTGAGAGGAAAAAAATATCACAAGTGTATCGATAGAACCAAACCGGGCAATAGAACTGATAAAAACACCATACTTAAAATATACAACGCAAGCAGAAATAAAAACATCAAATTCAATACAAAATCAAAATAAAGTACACGTGTGATCAAATAAACCTAAACTGGAAAAAATCTGAATTAAAAAGAATAATATTATACAATACCGAATCTGCACCAGAATAACACACGTGGTTTAGTCATGGCAAATGGAGCCCCTCCCAACCCTAACGATTGAACACACGGGTACTGACAGATTTCTGTTTACACACAGATTTTCTTGTCACGTTAAATACCAACGATTTAGGGACCAAACCCAGAAAACGTATTTTAGAATAACATGATATTATTAAAACATATAGTTAATTTTTCGACGTGCCTTATTTCCTATTTGGAAGAAAGTTTTTGTTTGATCAATAAAAAGCAAAATCGTATACAGCTGTATAATATAGCTTAAAGGCGTGGACCGGATGTATATAATACGCGTATACATGAAAACGCCTAAGTAAAGTTACATCGTTGTTGAAGATACTGATTTTAATTAATTAATTTACTTTAACGCGTTGGTATAGTAAGTTTGTGAAGAACCAACCTTAATAAATTTAGACATTATTACATACATTTAAGTGAACCGTTTAAAGTACCTACCTACCCATCGATTTTCGTTTGTACTCTCTACACGGCGGTGTACCTATATATTAAAAACTAAATCTCCACCAACTAATCCCCGAGTTAATTTTAATTGATTTTGTAAAAACCATGTACCTACGTATTTTAAACATAAGTTTAAATCTTACTTGTGAAAACAATTATAATAATTGTATATTAATTGTATGACGTGTGGATGTGTTTTTTATACATTATAATTATTAAACTAAATAGATAGATTGCGCAAAGTGTTTTACAATTATTATAATATTTTTCGAAGTTGTATAATCATATTATAATAATCACACATGATAATTTAATAACGTAAATTTATATTTTTATCGTTAAAACGGTATCACTTTTACTATAATAATATACGTTTTGAATTAGCTAGACAAATATAAATTTTAATACAAGCCCAATTATATTTTGTCGTAACGTGTAATTTTTGCGAAATTTTCCTCCTTATTTTAAATATTATTTTGAAAGTACATATTTATCATAAATCGATTACCATATTATAAATACAACGGTGAGAGAGCATATTATATTATGGTGTGTGTGTGTTTTTTTTTCACATAGGTACCTCAAAAACTACTATCTGAGTACCTACTTTTATTTGAGCTCGATCAAGTTATTCGTAATACTATAGAAATTATTAAGATACGCTTTATACATGCGTCTCTGAACTGTAAAATATAAAAATATGACATTCATAAATTGTATATTATTAAAATTTTTTTATTTCGTATAGACGTATATAATGCGTATATTGGAAATAGGTACAAACGAAAAAACACTTTAACAACGCCAAGTACCAAGTACTTTACGTCTTGTGATCTACTTTTAATATTAAATGTCAAATGTATTTTATTGCATATTATTATTATTATTTATACAGTAGCGTGTTGAGAACGGAAAATAGAAACATGACTGTATTATATTATTATTATACAAGTCGACCGTTTTATTTCATAAAAAATAAAACTAAATCCTTAGGTTTTGTTTGTGCCTACATATACCTACATTGTTTGAAATTCGCTACAAAACACTTTCTATATCGACAACTACGGTTTATAATAATCCACGATCGTTTTCGTAACAATAGGACATACATAGGTATTAATTAATTTATGAAACTTTTCTTAGATACGCATTATTATATTATTGAGCAACCCATTAAGCAAAACCAGGTAAGTATTTATTATTTTAGCGTGGGCGTGCGTACCCGGTGGATATTGTAGAGGATAAGACGTATTAACAATTTTCGTCGGATTAACCAAATTATTATTTCAGACGTTTAATAGATATACGCGTCATATATGCATATAATATTATTATATACACTTCTCACTAGAAAGTGTGATGACGTCTATGTATAAGGAGTACGCGAAAAATTGTGTTCGTTTAGGGTCATGCATCGGTTCAATCTAGTGGAGAACATAATATTAAGGACTTTAATATTATTCGTTTTTGTATACGCACGTCGGACTTGCCCGTTGTATAATATTATTATACTGAATCGAACTAGGTACGGTAATTTATTAGTCAGTGCGTCGTAATATATTATGAATTGAATAAATTTTAAATTGCAATTTATAAAAAAAATATATATATATTATGATATTATTTGGAAAATCTCCTGATTACATAGCTGTTGTTAACGCGTCTAAACTAAAATAATAATTTAAGGTTACTATTCGTTTTACAAGTCATAATACTATTATGTTTAGTAGCCGGTACCTATCGTAAGTGTGTTTTTTTTTGTAAAAAGCGTGAATATAAAAAAAGAATAGATCATTGAAAATTCAAACTTTCAAATCGTTAAACAACAAATAATAGGTAATCGTTGGGGCGCGTGTAGGTATACATTTGTTAAGTAATATAATTGTATTTGTTTATCATACAGTAGATTGCATCGACATTTGTTTATTGAATTATTTTTAATGGGAAATAAAAAAAAAAATAAAATAAAATAAAGTGGGCGGCCATCGGAGTGGGCGAATAGTCGATTTCATCACGCGATAAAATTAAATAGGAAAATGAGTTATGCGAAACATTTTGTCGCAAATCTCGGCGTATACAAAACCATTACAGTTGTGTTTTGATTCGGACGATTGAAGTTATACATTGTTAATTGATAGGTAACATTACGCGTTTCGATAAGTGTTGGTCAAGTTGATTAAGTTGGTTGAGTTGTTATGATAGGTTTATAAAATTTCGAACGATCGCGTTTAACATATTATGCATCGAGACAGTGTTGCCGCAGGGAATCATCACCTCGCGCATTTGCATTCATTTTTGGATTTGCGAATTATTTCAATCGGATGATATAATATTATTATATTACGATAATATTAAATTGTTGCTTTTAAATGTTGGTTCCTCGATAACTTTTTTGGATTACGATTCATAAAATATCTCTTTCGACCGAAAATACTATACTGCTTTTAGTATAACGGTATCGCCCGAAATCCATTGCATATAAATCAAATTAAAAAATGTTTGGGGTTATTTCGGTATAGACCGGGTTTAAAAAAAAGCGTTTATAACAATATCATCGCGTATAATAGTGGTCGAATAACAATATTTCAAAGAACCAATACATTATTAGGTACTCAATAAAGCACGCCCGAAATGCGTTGTACATATTTTGCAAACGGATAAAAACAAATTCAAAAAAATGTTTGCGGCCATTTCGGTGGACCGTGCTTAGAAAAATTGTCTATGTAAAAACAGTATCCTATACATAGGTACGCAGTGGTCGAATAAAATTTCAAAAGAACCGTTTGATAGATCTTCGACCGCCTTCTTTTATATACCTACGTGGCGTATAAATCGCGACATACAGAACAACAGTAATGTTTTGTTTCAGACGATTAAATATTATATTGTTAATTAATAGGTAATATTACACGTTTCAATAAGTGGTGACGTAGTTGGTTGAGTTTTTATAATAGGTTTATAGAATTTTTAACGGTCGCTTTAAATGTGCAACAGGAGTCCGGACAGTGTTGTTGCTGGGAATCACCTCGAATTTGCATTAATGTTTGGGTTGGCAAATTTCAATCGGATACTATAATATTGTATTATGACAACATTAAATTGTTGCTTTTAAATACCTATTGGTTTCTCGATGACTTTTTTGGATTATGATTTATAAAATATCTCATTCGATCAAAAATATATTATACTTGTAATATAATTGTAGCGCCCGAAATTCATTGCATATAAATTATTTTTTTAACGGACAAAATCAAATAAAAAAATGATTGCGTCTATATAACAATATCATCGTATAGTAGTGGCTGAATAATATTTAATCATAATTTAATAACAATATTTCAGAGAACCAATACGCTACTATACCTACTCAGTCCAGCGGCCTAAATTCGTTGTATACATTTTGTAGACGGACAAAAACAAATTCAAAAATGTTTGCGGCCATTTCGTTGGACTGCGCTCAAAAAAAAGTTGGATGTGTAATAACAGTATCGTATATATATATAGGTAGGTAGTGGTCGAAAAAAATTTCTCGAGAACCGTTTGATAATAACATATAGGTACCTATCTATATATTCGACCGAGTTTTTTTTTATATACCTAGGTACACCACTTAATTGAATGTTTAACGATATAAACTAATTAAATCAAAAGTATCAATATGCATAGTACGTTTAAACGCGCCAAGATTAGGCAACGTCCATACAATTATAACACATAATGATATAATACCGTACACTAGTATTTAGTAGGTATATTCGCTGGAAGGCCCTTTGCGTGTATCGAGTCTATTATTATTATTATTATTATTATTACTATAAAACACGACGACGACAATCTGAAGGTCTGTGTTGCATTATCAGATATTTTTAATAAAATATTACACAACCGATCTAATTGAATAAAATGAAAATTTTCTGGTCCGCTTTTACACAATACAATGTTATAAAAATAATAATATTATGATACAGCGCGCCGACGAAAACAATCACAATGACTTTATTATTATTATTATAATGAATTGGCCGACTCGCATATGCGCGTAAATCCATTAAAATTTCAGGGGGGGGGCGACTTCCATCCCACAAAACTAAAAATATGTCTGTTTTTTTTTGGGGAGGAGGCTTTATGGGATATTTGGGTGTCTGACATCCCCCAATGATTTCCGCCTACGAAGACGTGCCTACGTTCGATCGACTGCGCTTACCTTGGTGGTCGATTTCGGATACGATTTGCTTCACAGTTCCGGCGTCGGTAGCATGACCCAACATGTCCAAAATGATGTTGATGTTGGCGCACGTAATTTTGCCATTTTTCTCAGTGTCGAACGTGTCGAAACCCTTTCTCAAAACTTAATACGATACACACGCCATTAATAAAAACACTTGAAAAGATCAATAACCGTATCGTCGTTACCTTTCAATTGATCTTTGCTCAACGTTATGGCTTCAGAGAGGTCTTGGGGTTCGGGGACCGGGTCCATCCACGACTATAATAATAATATATGTTATATAAAATTTATAATAGGTACACGACGATTTAATATTATTATACACATCGTCGTTGTTTTCATTATAAATTCGATCGTCGGTGAATCGTCGATGTGTATCGAACTATTATATAAACGACGGCGACTAACTTTTATTTGTCGTTCAGAATAATATTAATCAATATAGAAGTATCTGAAGAGATGACTTACCATGTCTGATGTTTTCGTTCGGGTCGCTGTGGTATGATAAAATAATGAAATACGTCGAACGATGTGCGACGGACAATCGTCTGAATCTGTGCCCGACGAAAGCTTTGAGGTAACAATGGCGCACAAACGTCCGAGTGTACGAGACAAGACGATTTATTTATAGTATTAATTTACCTTTCAATACGTATAAATGACATGAAGCCAATTAAAACTCAATTGATTTTATCGAACTGCAAAGACATTTTTAGCGCCGATTTTTCGAGTGGGGGCACATATATTTTTACATCCATCTGGTGCGCCATTTCATTAGTAGGCCAACTCGAGATTATTTTTATTCGAGAAAAACAATACGCGCATAATTATCAGACGTTAGTAATTAATATATTTCATAAATACATATTAAATATTATATACAACTATCTATACTTTGTCAACAATATAAACAATTATAAATACAAACTGAAGTTTTTAAAATTTAATTTTAACATTATAATAAGAACAATCGGAATGTGTTATATTATGTCATAATATATTATAATAAATCTCGCCGATAATAATATGATTTGCGTATAGTATAAGTATTCAAAACAAGTATTATTTATTATCCGACATTGCATCGTTAAGAAAATTCAAATTATAGCTATTATAGTATGCGTATTTCCATAGTCACTGCAGCGTACGTATGTCGTTTAATTTGAACGAAATTTTTTTATCACACGAAGTTTTTTTCAAAACAATTTTTAATTAATCCTACCCGGGTTCTAGATAACGTACTTTTAAAATTAAAAGGTTTTCGTGTAAAGTTTTTTGGTATGAATTCGTACGAAGATTATATCTATCAAATTATAATTTTTTGATTTTATCATTCAAATTAGTATGTTGTTCAGCCTCTTAATCACGAACTATTCGTAGGTACCTACGTCAACGTTATATTATATTTTTATAATACATATTGTTTTATGGAAGTAATTAATTTCATAATAAACAATATAGGTAAGGCTATATTATAATATACCTATTATAAGATCATAAAATATTAATTTTTTTATTAAATTAAATTTGTTTTTGATATTATAAAAAAAACATTAACTTTGATGACTATGATAATTTATTATTATTATATTTCTCATTAATTGTAATTTTTAGCGTGGTACCGATATGAAGGATAATCGTATCTTTTTGAGATTGTATTTAACCACTACATAATCGAATCCTTAACCGTATACCTAGCCTAAATGTAAGCACGTCTTACATATTATATAACCATCAACCATGTTTAAAAGTGATAACTCTGTTACCGAATAAATCATCTTTAATATAGTAATTAGGCTGTGTAGGTAAACACATTATAGAGACATAGAGTAATATTATAAACTATAAAGTAATATTCTATTGCCGGTTTGCACGAACAATCACTAAACATTTAACGAATTAACAGTGATCTAATGGTCCCTTAAACATGATTTAGTGGTCCATTAAATTAATACATTTTTCATGCAACCCAGCATAATAATATTATGACTATGGTATATAGGTACTTATTATTTAACATAATAACTATCTATCCTCCATTACAAACAAATTGTATTTATATCGCTCGTAAGATTATAATTTACAAGACAATTTATTTGACCGTAATAGTTTAATTTATTTACCTATTATGTTTAACATAACATCATACTGCTATGTTAATAAATATATAAAAATATTTTCTTTTTATAAGGATTTTTTTTTAAAAAAAAAGAAAGAGGAAACTATTCATAAAAATTATTTTACATATTGGTATACAATATATATTTATTTATTTATTAAATATAATATGTAAATATGTGACAATAATAATATGTATATAACGTGTACATATTATATTATATTATAGAATAATGTAAATATTACATATTATTATGTTAACGCATCTTGTAAATCCGTATTTTTATGCTAAATCCATTGAAAACTTTTTTGAATGCCCGGCTTGCACCAAGTACGGGATGGGATTGGATAGCGAATTTATACTTATTTTATATTAGCATATTATTACTTGTTCCAACAGATTTTCGCTTCTGCCAGCCGAGATTACAAAGCTGTGAAGGATATTCGGCGCGTATAGTTAAAAAAATATATGTACACATAATATATATAATATTGTATATTCATACTTATCTGCTGAAAAATAAAAAAACCGTCCGCGACGAGAACGGTTGCCAAAACATCGTAAATTACAGTGCCGGATATCCGGATGAAACTTCCGGATGCCATTTCTCGTGCTACAGTGGTTAATTCCCTCTGCCACCGTATCGCGCGAGAAGGGACCGGCTTTAAACATTTTTTCGGTTGTTTTCTTTTTTTTGTTAATTATCGGCACCAGCAGATAACCGTATATAGTCCGTAATGACTTGGGATATTTCCTTTCTGCCCATACGTTTGCTGCCCCCGATAAATCATTCTGTCGCATCCCCGTTTCAACAGTTATTTATTATATATTATCCTAATTATTATTATCAGCATCAGTGGTTCAAAGCATTTTTTCTGCGACGCAGGGCCGGATCGGGTGCGGTCTCGACCCTCCGAGAAATATTTCAACCTATAATTCGCTATATAGTGGCCCATACTTTAATATCATGATAATGATACCCGATCACAATATATTTTGTCGATGAAATAGGATATAACCATATTATCTTATAAATTAGGTTTTATTTGCCTAATATATTACCTAATATTAGGTGGGTATGTCGCTTGTTTATAAAATAAAAAAAGTGGACATTTGAGATTTATCGCATGCTTGATTAGGTATAATATGGTCTGGTCCTTGAGTTAATAATATTATGATGGTGAATAACCGCTATATATATATATATTCGATTTGTATTTCCATCGATGGTGAGTATATGTTAAATATTGCTTCAACTTAAATGTTTCAACTCTATGTACCTATATAGGTATTATTGAAAAGCGATCGCTACGAAAATAAAAATATGTAGCTGCGTAATGTCGTATTATATCATTAAGAAATACTAGTAGTGACATTATCAATGTGTGAAAAGTCTGTAAAAAAACTGTATGTGTACCAAAAAAATAGAAGATGATACGTATTGATCTATAATAATTATACAATCATCCAATTAAGTATTCATAATTTGCATCATACATTTTTTGTATGTATTCAAAATCGTAACGAAATAAATCATTACAACATAATACATATTCTACGATGTACAAGACATTTAGACATAATATAATAATCCTATACAAATAACACAATGAGGGACTTACTGTTTTGATAATTTTAATAATGAGCTATGGGGAAGGGAGACGAGCTCGAGATAATAATTTAAATTGATGCCATTGTATTGGATGAAAAAGAAATGCATAAAAAATACATTTTTTTTACTATAAATATTATACTTAAAATGTATTTATAAGTCTCAATTATTAAATTATATTACATAAATATTGGTACGCCATAATATTATACTATAAAGACTTTGAGAGATTAAAAAAAAACACGATGATAAGCTTTGTAAAATAAATTGTATTATTTAAATATAATAGGTAAAACACTGAACACTTTAAACCATATATATATATATATATATGTACTCGTACCAAAGTTAATATTTTCAATTGCTATTGATAATTTATTCAATTGACTATGTTTTCAAAATGGCGCGAGTTGATAAAAAACGCGGTAAGTTCAACGCGGTTAGTTTGATGAAAAAATAAAAATATAATATAGGTATATTATATACCTACGCATACTATAAAATTAATTCGTAATAAGCTTGTACGAAGTCCGCGACGGACTCGTCGTGCTTGTTATTTAGCATAGGTAGGTCGTAGGTACCTACCCAAAGTTTCAGAGGCTTTCATTAAACTTGTAATGGCTGCTTAAGTAGGTATTCTACGCGGGTATGGTAATTTGAAAAGTATCCTCCGACCCCTCGTCGGCTTCTCGTCGGATCAAGTTTCATAAACTCCGCCGATCATCTCATATACAATTTCGCGTGCACTTATCACACACACGCGCACACGCACAAAGCGCATACTCTTAACTCCCAGGCAACTTTTAATGGTGACCTAATCGAGTTCCAATTGAACGACTATAATAATAATAATATTATGTATAATGTATCGAATGTCTGTATATTATATAGAACTGTTGTGCCTACGCGAACTGCGAGAAAAAAACTATAGGTACAAGTATATATTATATACCTACGGGCTACGGCCGAGGTGCGGGTTAACAATAACGCCCATTCGAAATCGGATAAAACTTTTAATCCGATAAACTTTGTAAGTATATTTTATTCTATTATCGTGCGTCTAACCTAGGTGGTCTCTGTCCGATGGCGTTGTTTTTAAAGTACATAATAATGTAACGAATTTAGTATAGGCATATATATATATAGGTATACCGCGGTTCGTTCGTGTATCGCGCGTAGTATACCACGCCGGATTATACCTATGTTTAAAGTCTTTAACGATACTGCTGTAACGCCGATAATGTTAATCCGTCTTGAGGACGATAAAGCGAATTTATTTGGTATATTATTATTATTGTTATTATTATGCGACACGCGTTGAATTCAAATCGCGAGTAATTAAACGGATTGCTGTGTGTGGTATTTTATTATTATATTATAGCGGCAGAGCGGAAATATTATCATACGCGATCGTCCAAACTACTATTTAGTTGTAGTTATTGAAGTAATTGGTTTCTCGATACCTAGGTTTCTCGTTATCTAGGTCCCTGTCTGACAGTGGCGCAAATAGGAAAAATGTTGAGGGAGGGCTCAAGCCCCAACACATTTTTTTTTAAACTATACTTTATAGGTACATACCTTTAAGAATGGTATACTATTACTTTTTGACGGGGCTTTGAGTGATTTTAGGGGAGCTAAGCCCCCCTAAGCCCCCCTATTTGCGCCACTGCTGTCCAATGGCGTTGTTTTTAAACTACATGATATAACGAATTTCGTATATATATATATATAGATTACATAGGTATACCGCGGTCCGTACATGTATCGCATTGTATACCACGCCGGATTATACCTACGGTTAAAGTCTTTAACGATAGGTACTGCAGCTGTAACGCCGGTAATGTTTATCCGTCTTGAGGACGATCGAAATAAAGCGAATTCATTTAGTATACTATAGCTGATCCCGTGCACTACGTTGTCTATTAAAATTGCCAACTCTATATGAATTATATGTTTTACATATTATGACATGGCAACCATTTATATACAAAAAATTCCATCGGAAATCTCAAAATCCTTGTTTGAGCACCTCCCGGGGTTGTCCTCTCCCTTTTTAAATTAGCCTATCTTCTACCCGGTGTTATTAATCTATGTATATATATAAAAATAGCTGATCCCGCGTGCACTTCGTTGCCCATTGAATATGCCAACTCTACATGATAAAATATGTTTTACATATTACGCCATGGCAACCATTTATATACAAAAAAATTCAATGGAAAATCTCAAGAAATGGTTGTCGTGGCAATATGGACACACACGCAGACGAAAATCTCAAAATAATATAAAAATGGTTGCCACGGTATAATATGGACACACAGACACACATACAGACATAATATATTCATTTTTATATATTTAGATAGATTATTATATGACACGCGTTGAGTTCAAATCGCGAGTAATTAAACGGATCGCTGTGTGTGGTATTATATTATATTATTATATTATAGCGGCAGAGCGGAAATATTATCATACGCGATCGTTCTAACTACTATTTGATAGCTGTAGTTATTGAAGTAATTGGTCTCTCGTTACGAGTATATCAAACCTAGGTCTCTAATAATATAACGAATTTCATATAGGCATTTATGTATAGATCGTATAAAGGTATACCACGGTCCATTCATATGTATCGCGTAGAATACCACGCCGGGTTGTGTACGGTTAAAGTCTTTGACGATACTGCTGTTACGCCGATAATGTCAATCTTGAGGACGATAAAGCGAATTTATTTAGTATAATATTATTATACGATAAGCGTTGAATTCAAATCGCGAGCAATTAAACGGATCGCTGTGCGTTATTATATTATATTATAGCGACAGAGCGGAAATAATATTATCATACGCGATCGTCCTAACTACTATTTTATAGCGTTGTAGTTATTGATGTAATTGGTTTCTCGTTACACACCGACGCGGTTATTACGAATGTGTGGAAAACTTGTGCTCTAATAGTTTGGGAATGCAAACGAACTAGCTATATACTTTGGATCGATCGCATACATGTATATATACGACCCACAGCCCTGCACGTTTCCGGAAACTATATAACGCGATTTCACAGCGGAATTTTCGTTTCGCGAAAACTTTGGTTGTTTATAATATCAAAAGCCAAATTGAAAATGTTTGCAAATATATTTTGACAATATAAACTATTGATTACAGCAACAATGTTGGCGCGCGCGACGTTTTGCGGCTATTGAGCTGTAATCACGATTATGTTATAGGCATTGAAGACCTAATAATAATTGCCTACCTACCGTTTAGGTGCCAAAGTTTTTATATATTTAAGTCGAATTCAAATTCATTTTAACCTCTTCTCTTTTTTGCTAACCTTTGTTATATTATTGGGTAGGTGTACGCGAGAGATGATTTTATCGTTACTTAGGTAGGTATCTATGATATTATATTATAATGGACATTACAAAAATTGTGTATTTTTACGTTATTTGCCAAACTGATTACAAACAATACGAATTTCGCAACGTCAAATAAACAATTCTGTTATTGTTTACACTTTTCAAAATAAAACACTCAAAATATTATTTGGTCAAAAAAAATAAACTACGTTAACATTTAATTAACATAACAATTTTTAAGTTTAAAAATGTTGATGAATTGATAACTAAATACATTTTCAGATTTTGTTGATTTTTTCGCTTACATTTTTATCGAGCATCCGCCTTTTATTTACCGTTTTTAAGTAGATTCTTCCGTTTAAGTTTTTTAAATTATGTATCACGTTGACACGAATTATTATTACGAACTTAAGTTAAACATTACATCGTATTACCATATTTTCTAAACAATTGGTTCGTACAATTATATCGATATTATGCTTAGTGTTTACGGCTTATAATAGTACAACGAACAGTCGTTATGTAATCGATTTTATTTTTATTCTCCATATAAATTATATGTTTATAAAAGTTGAATAATATAATATTGTCAAGCCCTGTTGACGTAGATTTAAAATCATTCGTACAAAAAAATATTTGCCTAAAACTGTTATTGCTATAATCTAAATAATTTACCTACGTGCGGCATACCTATAATACAAATGATTATTATTATAAATTACAATGTTTTGGACAAACAGAATGGACAGCGCGGACTAGCGGTGACTAAAAATAATATCATGACGATTGCAAAAACGTTGGATTAACTTACATGGTTAATAAATCAAAAACATGACTGAACCCATAACAATGTCGATTTGTATAATACTCTATTACTCTAAAGTCGAAAGTCGAAGGTCATTCGTAATGCGCACCTATATTATATTGTTTGGAATCGGAGGAATAATGCGGAGTTGGTGGTAAAACGACACGAGTTAATTTTAATGTAATAACTTTATCAAATTAGAGTCTATTCAATATTCGATAATAGTACATATTATAATACGATTAAATTGCGTTATTCAATGTGTACGGTTCGACGGTTAAATAAAAAAGAACTGTCTCCTAAACCAGTGGTCCTCAACCTTTTTCCAAGTCGATACCCAAACTCAAATCCAAATAAATGGCGGCACACTATAAATTACAAGGACAAATCGTGTTATAATAAAATTTAAATCTCAAAAAAATAATATTATAATAATATTATAGTCAACAAATTGCAGTACTTGGTGACACGCCGGTTGAGAACCATTGCAGCTCTAAGGTGTATTGTATTGAAACTAAAAGTTTTTATTTTTTAGATGACAAAGGTATTACGTAAGTATAATAACCGGTGTACGTATGCCACGCAATGATAAATCTATGTACATATTTTATAGGAAACAAAATCAGTAAATTAAGTGTTTAAATATCAAGAACTAAAACTTACAAGAAAAATATTTTAAATGTTGTTACACAACAAATAATAATTGTTTTCCTGTATCTCTGTAAACAAACCAAGCGATCACACAAATTGTTTCGACTTTTTATTTTATAAATTTATTATCCTCACCTCACTTCTACACGATATAATATATACCATTATGGATTTTTGCAATCGACAGACATACATTGTTCGACATTTGAAGGAATAACCATTTGTACTATACCAACATAACATTATGCGAGTGAGTAAGTACCACTAAGACGAGAAAATCAACAGCCACCGCAGTATTTAACACACACCGAGCTCCTTCGTATCAATTGTATAACGGGATCTAAAAATAAAACATGATCTTTTTAAGTAAATTGACTATAAAGAAATACAATACGACGCGCACACAATGATTCGTTTGACATGTTATAATAACTATATTGTAATGACGTATCGATTTGCTTCAATTTTCAATATTATTACAATATCCGTTTGAATTATTAGTAAAAAATACCAGAAATTATATCGTAAAAATATGATGTTTATTATAGACCATAAATCAAATTATGCTTGCTATAATTATTGATTTTATATTTGATACCTATCATTTATATCCATATATTAATCTACAATATTATGGTTGTACTATCATAAATAATGTGGTAATAACTGCAGTGTGGGCAAATCTTTCGCGCCTTAAGAATTTGGCATGCGATTAAGAATTTGAAAAAGTACACACACACGCATAGACGTTTGAACGGTATGGAATCTTTTAACCGACACTATATATGGCGCACGTGAACGAAGCTGGAAGAAGATCATCAACTATGTATCGTATGACATTTGTGGTTGGGCCAGAAGAACGTTTTTTTTTTTTAATTCAATGACCAATAATTAATATAATAATTTAAGATTCTGACATTATTAGGGTGGCCCCCTATATTATAATATAGGAAACGTTTTTGTGAAAAGGATAATGCTGTTGGATATTAATTGCTCGATTTATTCAAACTTTTTTTTTAACAACCTGTAATTTTGTATTGGTTTTACGAAACAACGAACAGCTGATGTAAAAATCAAATATAATAACGCAGGTGTACGCAGTGTTATTTGCAAAAACAATTTTACTAAAAATATTGTAGCACGACAATGTCGAAGGCCGACAATTTATGTTTAAGTTGATTTAATTTATGTACTTTAAACCCTATGTTGGAATAATTTTTAAAGGAACTCGTCCGAAAATATTATTCGCACGATTCGCCTTTTACAGTTTCAAACAATTGTATACTGGTATATACCCGAAATAAATGTTGATTTGGTTGCCTATCTAGTGAGAACTGAGAGTATTTTATTCCATCATAATACATTTCAATTCTTGGTTTTTTTATGACAGTGCTGATTAGCACAACGATGATGAGGTTGATTAAAAAAAAGAGCAGATCAAAATATTGATTAAGAATCGATGTATAAGATTTGACTTAATTGTTCTGCCACATAATGTATAATATTAGTTTTTCCTTGTCTTGGAAAATAATTGTTCTATGAAACGACACCAATTAATATTAATATACTTACAAATTTGATGAAATTATAACTAATACTCAAATCTTTAGTGACACAGTTGGAACTACAATTAAAACATACGAAAATCGTGTACATTGAGTAAATTTCAGAGTACGGATTTACAAAAGCCATTATAAAAATAAAATATATAAAATAAAGAAACGCCATCGTTCATCATGGGCCATAATTCATTGGTAACTGGCTGATGCTGCGTCACGTAGCATGTTGGACTTATATAAGATGGTAGAAGGTATAATTGGCCGCGAGCAGTACAAAAAAAGGATCAGTTGGCATTATTATCAAATAAATAATAATAATAATAATAACTACTATCTTAGTGCCTTTAATTAGGTTATATTATGATATAACTATATAGAGCTGGGAACTGTAGTTTTTCAAATTTGTTTAGAAACGTCACAGAGCACAAATATAAGTGATCCATAAACATTATGTTGAGTTATGTTATGTCATATTATGTTGCTATGTTGGTACACCTAACACTAAAAAAAAGGTGGGTAAGTGGATGTCACTCTACTGTACAGTAGGTTACAAGTGGGTCACTGTATAATGGATAGTATTAAATTTGAATTCAATGATATAATATCACTGTATAAGAAAAACGATTCTGAGCGGAGATGGTATGTCAGTCTAGAAATAAGGTATCTTAAATACTTATCTATGGTATTAAAAAAAAATTGACCAATAATAGGTATCTATAATAAATTCCAAATTAATCATATCACAATATCCATTAGGTACTTATAACGCGTTATACATCAACAACAAATCGTGGTAGTACCATAGATACATAATAGTATACTTTAGAAGTTTCAATAATATACAATCACAACAAAATAACTAAAATAGTTATTCCAGGTTTTTTAATATGTGATTTCGTCCAAATTTGAGCTTAAAATGACTATAAAAATAAATTGTGCTTATGTATTTTTTAGATTTTTTGGTAACAGAATTAACTACTTAGGTGGAATCTTGTTTTACATTTTTAATCCTTAGATATAAAAATTGAACATTTTATAAATTTTTAACTACGAAATAATTATTAAATTTTAAATTTGATAAATTTTGTAAAAATTCGATCTTTAAATGCTTATAAAAAAAAATTGTGCCTATGTATTTTTAATATTTTTCAACTGTTATTGTAACAATGTATCAGGAGCCTTGTATTAAATTTTTACATTTTTTGGCCGAACAGATAAAATTTTATTGATATTTATAGAAAAAAAAACTAAAAAAATTGAAAACTGACCATGTCCGTAAACAGCTCAAAAAGTGTCAAATTATTTTAAAAATGTCATCATATATAGAAAATACTAATATAAACATTCAGTGAAATTTTTTCAAGTATCTATAGTCATTCGTTTTTTAATTACAACAAAATAAGAAAATCGCTACATGAGAAATCGAGTGAATATCAAATGTTGTAAAAATATGAATTTCAAACAATCATAAAAATTTAATTTGACTTTCTTATAGATATTTTTTGTTTGATAAAGGTAGATAATCTTATAAGGAATCTTGTATTACATTTTAAAATCTTAGAAAAATTTTTACGAATTCTTAACTCAAAATAATTTGCTAATTTTCGTGATTTTTTTATATTTTGTCAACTTTTGAACTTTAAATGCTTATAAAAAAAAACTGTGACAAAGGATTTTTAATATTTTTCATCTACTTTTGAAACAATATACTAGGAGCCTTTTATTAAATTTTCAAGCTTTTTTAATCAACAAATAAAATTTTATTGATATTTTTAGAAAAAAAACTAAAAAAAAATGAAAACTGACAATGTCCGTACGTAAAGAGCTCAAAATAAGTCAAAATATTTTGAAAATGTTATGGTGTATAGAAAATGCTAATACAAACATTCAGTCAAAATTTCACGTATCTACGGTAATTTTTTTTTAAAGTTACACCAAAAACCAAATTCAATTTTGTGAAAAATCGATTTTGCGTAAAAATTCCCGTTTTTTCCTTAATTTTTCTTTGGTTTTTCTTGGCGCTTTTGAAAATTACTGGGAATTTTAAATTTTAACCTACCCAATGCACCAACGATATTCACTTTCCAATCGAACAAGATACTGAAGTTGAAAATCGAAGCATTATTTCGACTACTTATCGTGTACACAGACACAAAAAAAAAATTAAAAAATTAAAAAATAAAAATAAAAAATAAAAATGAAAAAAAAAATAAAAAAAAACACACATCATTGTAAAATCAATACATTCATCGTTCCACTCAGAATCTTATAGTTAAACATTTTATTTTGAATATTGTGTTATTACTGCATATTAGAACCTTATTAGAACAATTTATTTACTTTGTAATTTTTCAATATAGGTACCAAAATTATTCAGTATAATATTAATATTATGTTGGGCTTAATTTGTCTGTATATTCTTATTAGTTTACGGCACACTGGTAGCAATATTGTACTCTCACAAGTATATGTATTAGCAATCATCCAGGACTCAGGAGTAATTCTATAAATGTAAAATGTTTTTTAAAACCTAATCAAAAAAGTGGCTCAGTGGGTAATGTTCTGCTATACATTTTAGGCATCATGTGGATCACTGCAATAGATGTGTTAAATTCAAATTCAATGATATTATGATATGCGAAAAAGATTCTAAGTGAAGTGACTGTCTGTCAACCTACTAAATAAGCTACACCATTATATTATTACTATTTATATTGCTATTAAAGTTTTTATTTTACTAATAGTAGTACAGTAGATTGATTTCATTATTGCTAAATACATTGCGTTTGAAAATGTTATTGCATATAATAACATTTGTATACAATTTTATCCGAATTTGAATTAAAAATTACTGAAAAAACTGTGTTTACATTATATATTTTTTAATTTTTTGGTTGCCTAATTAACTATAGTTATGAGAAACATTGCATTTAATTTTCAATAATTTTTACCCAGTAATATTTTTTTTATCTATATTTATTGAAAAAAACTAAAATAAATTTAATATTTCAAATGCCTAAAATCTTCAAAACCTCAAGAAGAGTAAAAATATAAAAAAATTGTATTATGTATAGAAAATCAATATACCTAGTTACAAATGATATGGTAATTAAAACACAATTTTCTAAATATAGTTTTGACTATTTTGAGACATTTCAAATGTTTTACTTTTTAGTTTTTCGATTTCTGTTGGAGTTTTTTTTCGAACCGCTTAACACACATATTAATCCATATTAACTTGATTAGTAACGATTGTAAGGACCCAAAAGTTTGTTTCAACTTTTTAATTAGGTACATTCAGCGAATGAAACCCGAATAAACAATTTGGGTACAAAGCCGTTAAGTTAAAACAATTTTCACACTAGCTAGGTAGTAGGTACTCCTAAATATATGATTTTTAACTAATCACGTGATACACTGTACATTGCATTTTATTATACTTTTTTTTATACATTTTTTATTGCTTACATTTTGTTATACAGCATGCAGCGAGTATTTTTTATAATAAATAATAACTACTGATGATTCATTTTAAAGTAGCCTGAGCTATAATAATATGGCTATAATTAAAATTTTAAAATTTTAAATAGTTCGTTTAACTATAGTTTTATTCACAAATCATAAGTAGCAATATGTAATAAGTTACCTACGTGGTTACGTCATATTGTATTATAGTAATAACCATATAGTTAGGTTTCGCGAGAATAAACGTTTAAAGGATAATCTATACCTATACATAATATTATGTATATTATTCCAGAATATTTATATAATTTTTTAAAAACATATTTTTCATGATATTATATTTATTATTAATGAAAGTGTTTGTGCGCTAAATCCGGGAACGCAGCATTTTTCATTATTATTATTATTGAAACTATCTGTGTTAAGCATATATTATCATGAACGTAACAGATTTATTATTTAAGATTTATGTATGTATACATACAAGTAATATACATAATAATATGCACTCGTGAGTCGTGAGTGTATATTTCTCACTTTAAAAATGAAATAAATTACTTATTGTAGCTGTTGAAGTGATTTTTTTAAACAATAAAAATATAAATTTACCATTTACATAGCATAATATAGTGGGCAGGTACAACCTTGTCTCTCGTGTCACGAACCGACAATACTTTAGCTATATTCTATAATATATAACATTTATGTTGTAATATCTATATATTTATACCTATTGACTAACATATTATGTTAAATGACCAGCAAAATTCAAAAACCAATGAAGTTATGTAAACAATATTTAAAAAAAAACTTTGTTTAGTAATAGTTTAATCATTAATTTCAATAGAATAAAACAGTTGTATAGAACCTGCAGGATATCATCACATCATAGCTGACCATTTTTTAAGTGAAAACTTCTCTTGGGAGGCTCTGCTCGGCGATCGATTCGTGGGAGTAAATGCGTCAAAGAATCAGCGCCACTAACAAATGTAACGCACAAGAACGTTTAAACACTCTGGTATACCAAAAGCTTACCATGTACCTATACCAACCAATCACAGAAAAGTATTTTAATGCACATACACGCAAACTTGTACAGTGGAAACCCACTTTACAGGTGTTGCTGTAGCAGTACAGAAACGTTTCGTCTAAATGTATACGAGTGTGTATTATGTACTTGTTTGTGATTTTTGAAGTGATAATTTTCATTCTATTATGACGGAAAAAACAAGTGCAGAATCATCAAACAATGACGCATCTCAAGTAAGTAAGTTTATATTGAAAATATACCTGTCGAAGTGCCAACTCCTCTCGGGAAGCTCTGATGTCAGCTTGAATCGTAGAAGTAAACGTGTGAATGAATCAGCGCTACTGGCAATTATTAATGTAACGCATAAAGGTTTCCATAAGGGTTTCCACTTCATACATGTGTACGTCTACGTGCATTTATTGACCGGATCCGTTCGCTATGAACGGTCTCTCGAACGTTTTCCATCGGTTAAGATGGGTTAGTTCGGTTAGGGTTGGTAACATACTAGTTACCTCGTGTATTCTTGTGTTATCAATATTGTTATCAATATATTATGGAGTCGTGGACACGAAAAAGTTGAAATAGATCCAACTCCGTGGTATCATGGTTAAACCTGTGGTAAGAACGTATTAACACTGTGGTATACCAAAAGCGTACCATGTACCTACCTATATCAACCAATCACAGAAAAGTATTTTTCGCCCGTACACGCAAACGTGTATAGTGGAAACCCACCTCAAAGGTGTCGCTGTAGCAGTATAGAAACATTTCTTCTAAATATATATGTGTGTATTATATACTTGTTTGTGATTTTTGAAGTGATAATTTTCATTCTATTATGACGGAAAAAACAAGTGCAGAATCATCAAACAATGATGCATCTTAACTAAGTAAGTTTATATTGAAAATATACTTGTTGAAGTGAAAACTTCTCTCGAGGGGGGGGGGGCTCTGCTGTCAGCTTGAATCATAGGAATAAACGCGTGAAAATATCAGCGACACTGATAAAATATGTAACGCTTTCGTACGAATACATCTATAATAGAAGGTACATTCTGTATGTATATGTGTGTGTGACAGCTGACAGCGGCTCTTATAATGATATGACCATCATATGGGTTACCTACCTATTATTACATATTCTAAGTTTGTTAATTTGTAATTTTGTTTAGTGTATGTTTTTAAGTTATTTATAATTGTTATTAGGTAATTATATCATGTATTTCGTTTTAATGCACAATACATTCATATTTTTTAAAACATTTGTGGAGATTCAGATTTAATTAAGTGTTAAATATAAAATTATGTCTAAATCATCTATTGAGATAGGTATCAAAATTATTTGTTGTTACTATAATTTGTGTTGTTGTACAATTTACCCATACCTACCTGGATACATGTGTCGTTAAATCTACATTACTATAGTTGCTAAGTTATAAATAAGAAGTTTGTTATGATGTACTTATAAAACTACTTGGTAGTTAAATTATTTGCTGTATAGCTAGCCCTCTGGTCTAGTTATTTGCTATTAACAAAAAAAATAGTTTGAAATTAAACAACAAAATGAATTTGATGTCGAAAAGTTCTTCTTGTATTATATTATTAATCATTGTTGTGAGTAGCATTGCCGACGACATTTAATGGTCAAGTAAATATCACATAATAATTGGCTTAATAATATTAAATATATTACAATATTAATTTAGAATACATTTTCTTTAGATACGCCGGAAGTTGCAAAACGCATGAAAAGAATTAATCAAAATTTGGCCAGCTTTAAGCAAGTGATGGTTGTTTCGTCTCGTAAAGCATGTGAGCAATTTATGAATAACAACTGTGAAAAAATGAGTTAGTATTTAAGCTATATTTAAATTAATTTTATCAGGTACCTATATCATTAAATATTCCTTTATTTTTTTTTTTTTTCAAAGGTTAGGGAAGTGAACTTTCGGTGTACAAAGAAGACGGACGCGATAAAATTGAGAAATCCATTCACTTGTATTGCATTGTTTTTTTAGGTATAGTATTAATAATCTTCGTATTTTATTTTCATATTGCGTATCCAGAATTATATTTATCAGAATATAAAGATGATCAATTATGGCAAAACGTCGGTTGCAATGTAGATACCCAAGATGTGTAATTATATCTACATTGTAACAAACCTCACAGTATATTCACAGTTATTATTCATAACTTTTTCATATGCTTCACGATACGAGATGAGCACTTTCCTAAAGCTGACCAACTTTTGATCATTATTTTTCACACACCTTTCGAATTTTATGTTAATTTTCGATTGTATAATATACTATCTATAGAAAATATAAATTATGAATTATTAAGTTGATGTATTAAAACCTTTAAGTAAAATCTATTGATCTATATGTATGATATGAAAACAAACTCTGTATTATTATGTAAAGAAGGATAAATATTGATTATTACGTGCTTATAACTAAAATATAATCAGAAAACTACCTATTGTCAAAAACCGTGTTCGTGTACTGAACTTAATAAAAAATGTTTACCTAACAAAAATTTGTTCTGAACTGTATAATTAATACTATGATACTATTCAACATTTTGTATAAAAGATTATCTATACAACCGTCAACCATAGATTGGTCCAAAACGATTACGCCCGTTTTACCTTTTTACCTGAAAAAAACACAATTGCGGTTTATCATATTTACTATAGTCCTTTTAATAATTTTTATTCCCAATTTAGAAGTTAGGCTTAGGACTGATAACAAAATTTAAATGTTGGCTGGGATAACATTTTTTTCATTTAAAGACATAAGACACTAAGACACTGTCTAGACAAAACTATTGATAAATTACATAAATTATATTTAGAAACGTAAAGTTTACGATTCTGAGCGAAACGTGTGTTTTTTTTCAAGTTACTACCTATACTGTTTGTCCGCGAAAACTGGGTACACTCTATAACTCTGTCACCTACATTACTCAGTACACTATCCATATTTTAGATTTCTGTCTGGGTTATATTGATGATCTAATAGTCCAGTTTTATGTCCCGAAAACAGAATTAAAAAATATGTATAGAGTACTGAGTAACATGGGTAATTTAATTATACAGTGTACCCTGTTTACGAGGACATCATACGGTGCATCATAAACTATTATGAACAACAATTTATGCATATAAAAATAGGTATATTTATCCTTAATTGTTTTATAGAAAACTGATATAAAATCCCGTTTCAACAGTTAGAACAAAAATGTCGTGATAAAACATAAATAAGAAGTAATCGACATTATAAATTTAAAACCAGAGAAGTAGCTCTATTGTGTAAAAAGTTTCGATACCCACCGCGAATCTCAAACTCGTTGTTAGAGCACATATAATTTACCTTTTTCGTGACAAAATGTAGCTTATTTTCATCTCCAAGGTCTAATCTGTATCTGTTCCAAATTTCGTCGCAATTGGCTGGATGGTTTAAGAATGCATATAGAACAGACAGACAAACATTCATTTATATAATATAATGTATATATATATATATATATATAGATAATAGATATAATATTATAGCCTTTTTCCTGAACGCCATCTATTATATTATATTATTTTATTTAAATGTCAAATAATCAACATTTAAAATTTCATACATTTTAAATATTCCAAAAAATGTTATCGGAGCTTGAGGAATAACATTTATCAAAAGTATAATCGTATTACTAGATCCATCGATATGATTGACAAAAGATTGGTACATGCCTACATTTTGGTAGAATTAACTTACCGTTTGTAATTCACTTAATATGCATTAAGATTCTTTGGGATACCGAATTTCTATCAGATACTATACCTACAACATTAAATTGTTTAATTAGTGCTTTTAAATAATGATGTAATATTGGTTTCTCGATAATAACGGACAACTGTTTATGATTTGTAAATTAGCACAATATTGACCGTAAATAATATACTCATTGTAACGCTTCATTATAAATATTTTGTAAGCAGACAAAAACAAATTCAAAAATATTAGTAGCTGTACACGTAGGGCCCGGCTTTGTTCTGACCTGCGACAAATAATCGTCTGAATATATACCCGACGAAAGCTCTTCAAGGTGCGAATGGTGTCGATATGAAGGAGATGGATTTCTTTTTGAGATTGAGTTATACCACTGTCCACTGTAATCAAATATTTAACCATATAGCCGTCATAGCTGTATAACTATAGGTACTCACGTGTTATATACATATAACTATATGACCATGTTTTAGAATTTTCATTAAAAGTTGTGTGATTACAACAAATATTAAATAACGATGGATTCGGTATTTGTACGTGGTGACCACTGACCACACAGAAATACGTAAACCAGAAAATATATGCTACTTTCTGTACGTGGCAAGATAAAAGCAGATTTGGCGAGGTAAGCACAGCAGTCTTTACAAAACCTGTTACTGTCGGGGTGTACGTGGGGGTTAGTCACGTTCAGAAATCAAAGACTTTGGATAAAAAACGGTGGCATTAGCCCAGATCCGTTTAAACATGACGTGACCAGCTACGGTGTTGTAGCTAAATTGCCTATCCATAACGCCGTGTTGCTAAAATATTTTTCCTGTTTAAAGCTAATAATAAGCTATACAAATATTGAATAATAATAAAAACAAAACAAATAAGTAAAAAACCTTACTCAACAAGCATGCAAATTTTATTTTAGTCCTGATTGGTAAAAAAAATAGTGTTTTGCTACACGTCCATAAATTCTAATAAGTGCGTTTGAATCACGCGTGTTTCGTTGATATTTTTGTTTATTTTGGTTTATGATTTTAACGTTCAACATTTAGAGATACGAGTTTTTTTTTTAATTTTATTAAACATTATCCATAGGCACCTTTAACATAGTTTTAAGGTTAATAACGTATATATTTGAAAGCTTTGATCTCCACAATACTTACGATAACATTAATAGAAAATATATATAAATTCAATTGCAACAATTAAATTATTTGAACCTAAAACTCCGAGTAATAATTAAAGGTCATTTATGTATTTTTATTACCTATTTACTCCTCCCTCACAAAAAAAAGTTAGCTATAAAACTCGATTAGTCGAAACTCGAAAACATCCTTTCTTAAGAAAGAAAAATTTATACTTTTTGGGAGTAGAGGATTTAGTGCCATCGTTATGAAGGGACAGAGTAAAAATATAAACACTAACGAAGTCAAAACCAATGTGAGTGGTTTGAATCAAAAATGTTTCATTGAGGAGCGAGGAGGGGTTGTCGAAATGTCTTTACCTCTCTCTAATTAAATCAGCGAGTTACTCCGGAGGTAGTTGACCACTAAAGTCGAAAATAGGTAGAGAACATCAATAGTAAACACTAAAGAAAGGCTCACTTAGAATTCCAAGATGTTGAGTTGAGATTGCGTTATAGCCTCATATCAACCCGACACCCTCACTGAAAATCTCCTGTAGTTCAATAGGGGTTGCAGATCAAACAATGAAATTCGAGCACAAACGATAGCCCTTGGTTTGAATCCAAAATTCAGAAGATGGTTTGGAAGGAAAATGGACATTTCAAAATTATTAAAATGTTTAGTTCTAATACGAATTACCAAAGAGATCTTAAAAGTTTTAAATACTTCAAATAATTATGCATGGTACTACAAATGTTACTTAAAAGTTAAAGCATTCAAAAATATCGAAACAACGTAGTCCCGATTTTTCTATTATGAGGTTGTGTGGTGCGTTAGGTTCAAATGTCGATGAAATTAAATATTCCAACTTCAAATAATGATTTTTCCTCAAATAAATTCAGTAATTTTGTTATAATAATTAAATCAATTACAAACAATTGGATTGTACTTTAATTACACTTTTATAAATACAGTAAATTTTCAAAATATTTTGACTGATTTTAAACTATTTATAGACATTTATTATTTTCAATATTTTAGTATTGTTTTTTGGATATATGATTTAAAATATTGCCCTTGACAAAAAACTTGAAACTCTAATATATATTTTCTCATAGGTGGGTCATTCTTAAATCAATTTAAGAATGTCAAAAATACAATAAGTATTTTTATACATAATTTTTTAAACGTTTTCACTTTATAGTTTATAATGTTTATACCATTGAAATCGGTTAGTTATAAACTCATAACTCATAGCCCATATCATATTCAATTCAATGAATAATTCAAAATAATAGTTTAGGTACTATGAAGTACCTAATACAATATCATGATTTCTATAAAAATATTTAAAATGATCTACAATAGCTACACTATATCTATATGGTATCGTTACTATGATTCAAAATATATTTGGTAATAATTAATAACTGATTTTTTTAGTAATCGATTATTAATTATTTTTAAAAATTGAATTTTTTTCCCCTAATTTTTGAAATGTAATATTATACAATACAACTAAAATCTTGTTTGAAATTGTAGAATTTTTTTTTCATTTGGTTTTGAAAATGGTGTCTAAGAGAAACAGATTATACTCTTGGATGATGTTTAACTTATAAACCTACTCGTGAGAGAGTAGAAATTGTAGAATATTACTATCGCCGTAAACAGACAAGAATTTATAACAAAATATATATATATATATATATAGATCACAACAATAGTATATTATGTTGAAGAATTTATAAAAAATAAAAGTAATTTATTATATTTCTATCTTTTAAAACAATGCTGTTGTCATGTGAAGCATATCTAAATTTGAAGTATATACAGTTGATAGATAGGCTATTTACAAATTGCGTGATATACATAAGCGTAGTCCCGTAAATTATAAAATTAAACAATATCCTCCAACTCCATTTTTACACTATTGTACTGGCGAATGGTAATATTTACATTTTTGAATTTGTAATAAAATGTAAAATACCTATAGTTAGTTTATACAATTACTCTTAAATACTAGCTTAGAAAAATAAAATACAGTTTTACTCTGATCCCAGATTTTTTTTTACAAAATGTAGTTGAACAATGTACGCGTCAAATAAACAATTAGTTTTCACAAAGTTATTAAAAATTATTATAGTTTTTAATTAAAATAATATTTTTTATAGTTTTTAATTAAAATAATAATTTTTATATATTAACCATTATATTTTTTAAAACAAAAAGTCATGAATACAATAATTAATATTATTGATCTTAAATTTGTATTCACTCAGTATCCAAATATAATAAATTATATAAAAGAAAATACTGATTAACGAAAATAATTTCAATATGTCATGAGATAATTATTCGATAAGATGGGTACAAACACAGTTCAAGTATGTACCTTGCCGAATCAAATTCAGAAGTACACTAAATTTTAATTGATATAAATAATTATTATAATTTGTAATATATACTTTGTTTTACGTTTCTAGAGGATTCAGAGTAGAGAGAAAGTCACCCTTATAATAATTATCATCATACGTTATTGCGGTTACCTAACTCTTTTTAAAAATTCAGCATCGGCGTTCATGCAGATTAGATATCGAACATAATTTTTTTTTTCTGTAACTTCGTTCTTGTAATTAACACATTTTAGTTCGTCAATAATTCCACTTTATTTTAAAAGTGATTTGCAATAATTTTTGATCCCGATAAAAATATATTGATAACCACTGAGTCATATGCAACCCGATTGAATTATAATTTATTAATTTATATTTAATTTTAGTAGTATCGGATATTATTAATAGTATGTCTGTATATTATATACGGCCTATGAGGGGGATTGATTCCCTTGACCCCCCCCCCCGTAATACACCCATGCCATGGAAAAATTACTGTATTCATTTATTTATTTATAGATAATAAATTATTATTTAAAATATGTCACATTTATGTACTCAAATATTAGATTGTTGAATGCATTGCAGTACATATAGTATACAAAGGTATTATAAAAATTATCTAGATAAAATAACAGATAATTTTAAACTTAAATTTTTAAAATAGTATATTTTCTATAAAATATATTGTATAAGTTAAAATGTATACATTCGTAAATACGTGGGTTTATAAGATTATATTATACCCTTTGGTATTATTAGTGAATATTATCAATTTCGATAATTAGGTACATACCTACTACAAAATAACTACAATGAAATATACGCAATAAATATATTACACATAAAAGAACTAATAGATTGTAAAAATAAAATTGATAATCTATTGTCTTATGAAATTGTCTAGATAATTATTTATCTGAAATGACCATTTTGTTATTTCAATAGATGAACAAATGTGTACTTAAAATTATTTGTACATAGATGTAATATAAAATAAATAAATATTTTCATCTAGACAAAACATTATAAAGATATACAATTGTCTAAAATCAAGATAACGCACAACACCACTGCCTGTGTATAAATAATGAGCTACGGCCGAAAACTTATAATATACCGCACGATGACTGAAAACTATACATGAATAACCGAACCAGGTATGCGTTTGCTGGACGTGAGAAAATGTGTTTAATAGTAATAATAATAATAATAATAATAATATATTATAGGTCGAGTGCGCGGTGGACTGATAACCATTTTGACTGATCGGTCGTCGTGACGGTCTTACGCGGTAATAATATAATTTATTATATTATTATATAATGTAATGAATGTATAGGATGACATTCGACCGCGGCCGATTTGCCCGGAAAGATAAACTTTAGAAGATTTTTCATATTATTTTTCACGTGCGTGTTGACCGTTGTGGCGGCTATAACTATATACACAATGAATTGCTGGATCATATTATTTATGTATCGTCGTCATCGCGGTGCACGCGTATATATATGTATAATTAATACATATGTATTATTTATGTATACAAGGTGTATCAGAAAGACTTTACGAAAAAAAAAATTATCCTACTTAAACGTATGACAAAAATTGCTAAAATTATATTATGATAATTATTATTACGTTCCAAATTCATTTAATCGAAAAATATTGATATTTTAAAAATTCTAAAAAATAAGCTACTTGACTTAGATAAATGTATCAAAATTGTTCTTATAATCAGATTCATAAATTGGCTATTTTGAATATATCCAAAACAATTTTCAGTAATAAAAAATAAAGGTTTTGTTCAATATAATATATTATGTGGCATACATTTTTTGTATAGTACATATTATGTGTAGTGCAAGTCACTATAAATTATATTGCATAAAAAAAATTTTAAATATTGACTAGAACAAAAGTTATTTTAAATCAGTTTTATCTGTTGCACCCCGTATGTAATTATATACACTGTGTCCCAAAAGTCCCCGTATCACCCTTAATATCTATGTGGAAAATCAATATATTTAAATGCCTGTTTTTTTCTCAGTAAAATTATGGAAATTCTGATTGAATGACATAATGTTCAACTTTTTTTTCAAAAATTCAAATATTTGCCTTTAAATTTCTCAGATAACCGTTTTGTTGATGTTCGAAAAAAAAAAATATTAAAATGTAATGAAAATTGCCCATGTTAGAGCTAGGTTATCGTTATTTCGAATTTCTAAGAATAATAGTTATGTTACCCACGCATAATATACCTGTACGGCATTAGCAAAATACGATTCGCATGCTTTAATCAGAAACGGAACGCTGATTTTTCGGCTGAAATTCAAAATAATAATAATTAGTCATAACTCGGTCGGTCTCGTTAGATCGAAATCAATCAGAATTTTCACATTTACCGCCGTAAGAAAAGGCGGCGTTTGACTACGATTCCTACGGGACTTTTGGGACTCACTGTATAGTTGTGTATATAAATATATATATTAATGTGCACAATGTATGCGCGTATACGTAAAGAGGGAATAAGGAACGGGAAAAAAATTGACGTGCGCGCGAGGTGTAATTTTTTGCGGGCCATAAAAAATGAGCTGATTGACGTCGCGAGTTCACGTCGACCATAAGTCATCTTGGCTCGATTCCGTGGCGCGCGCAAGAGCACGAAGAAACCAGTTTGCCCGTACCGGTATACTGGTACGGGTGGTGTACCAGCCTCGGATGCGCATTACGAGCGGCGTGCCTTATATTTTTACGGTCTGCACACGATATGAAAAACGCGCGCTGCGACGGCGGCGGCGGGAAAAAAAAAATAACAAAACGGATCAGTGCCTTACGGCCACCGTTCGGACGGTAATTACCCATTCCGCCGGGTCGGTACGGTACAGAAGAGGAGAAATAATTTCCAAGATAAATATTTCGTATTGACCGACGAATGTCCGACAAAGAGTGCGCGCGCCGTGCCGGTGTATGCGATCGGGATTCCGTGACGAAATTCCGTCGATTTCGTTCCCGGCCGCCGCCGCCGCCGCCGTGCAGACGCGCACCGAGTCGGCCGGCGGCCGTCGTTGGTCGTCGTACGATATTATAATAATAACACATAACATCGCATCGCGTCGTTATTATACGGTTATTACCGGGTATTACCGGGTATTGACCGTGCCCAACCTGACACAACCGCGGTGCGAGTTTTATTCGCGGTTTCGCGAACAGAATGCGATTCGCCTGCGACCACAGCTGCTGCTGCACTATAATAATATTGTAATAATCGCAGCCGTATAATATAATATAGCGCGCGTCGCCCCGCCGGGGAGATGAATTATTACCATCGACGGCGAGACCTGCGGACCGTCCGGCGACGGTTTAACGCGAGAAAATGCATGGTCCGTGATATTATTATTATAATAATATGCGATAATAAGAATATTATAATGTTCAAACGGCGCGGAGATCGATGTATAGTGCAAGGTGTAACGGAAAGTCTTGACGAGAAAATAAAAAATGATGCTACTTAAACGTATGATAAAAATGTCAAAATTATATGATTAGCAAATAGTTTAAGCAATATACTCATGTCGGCAAATTCCCAAAAAAAATATTTTGAAAAGAGTTATTACGTTCCAAATACATTTGATCAAAAAAATATTTATGTTTTAAAAAACTCAAAAAAATAAACTATACTTGACTTAGATAAATGTTTTTACTATCAAAAATGTTCCTATAATCAGATTCACAAATTGGCTATTTTGAATATATCCCGAAAAAATTCAAATCAAATTTTGAAAATAATTTGTTGTACAATATAATATTTTGTGTAGCCTAAGTGACTATAAATTATATATATAAAAAAAAAATCAAATATTTATTAGATCAAAAGTAATTCCAAAAGTCTGTTCTATCTGTTACGCCCTGCTGTATATATATATATTATAGGTACATGATGTAATATATTATGTATATAAGTGTGCATAATAATAATGTACGTTATATGAATAGCGAAGGTATAATTCCGCGAGAGAAATTTAACGGGCTCGGTACTAATACGCTATCGACAAAACCGAGTAAAACATATTATAATATTATAATTCGTATACTATAAACTCTATAGTACTATGATCGATTATTGAATATTTTGGTCGACAGCATTGTCACAATATTAATAATTTGACTGTTGGATTGATCAAGACGCGATCAAGTCCGCGGCCGTCACTATTATATTATTACAAGAAAATAATTAAATTATACAATGTTTTAATAGAAAATCCTGTACACGAAAATAAACGATATGAATAGCGAAGATATTATTCTGTGCGAGATGGCCTCGGGAGAAATTCAACGGGCTCGGTACTCGGTATAGGCATCGCCGAACCCGAGTATAACATATTATAGCATAAAAATATAATATTATAGATATATAAAATATTATATTTGCCGACATTATTATCACAGCTTCGATAATTTTACTTTTGAATTAATAATTAATTAATTACTTGGACGTTGTAGCCTCAGTCATGTAAGTTTACAGTTATGTTCAACGACAAAAATTATTATATTTAATACAAAACCTTGGAAGGATTTTTTGCTCTCGTTAAATCACAAATATCCTATTTGCGTAAATCCGTGATTCCTTTTACTCGGAGCATTTAAATGAGGCAAGGGTGGTTCATGTTTGACCGTCGCTAACCTCGTTTGTTATATGGTAGCTATTTGGCTGTGTATTTGTTAGGTATAGATATAGGTATAATATCATAATATGCGTTCGATACATAGGTCATTAATATTGTCATACGGTTTCATCCTTATTATAGTCTTATCGCCACAGGTTAAAAATTAATAATCTATACGTCTCGTGTGCTTGCGATCGTGTGACCTACGAAATATTTGTGACGGTTTGGGGAATGTATGACGATAACACGACTTGTATTTCATTTCAATTTATGTACCTACCTACTATTTTACAAACGTGTTGTTTTTAAGGAGTTTTGTTGTGAGGCAATTTTTTTGGTTCTTTGCGGTCACTCACTCGTCTTTGTGTGCGTAAAAAAACGTTCATTAGTCATACGTATACTCCCCACCAATCATTCACAAGCGAGCACATGTCAATTTGTTTCATTAGATAAAATTATTCAAAACCAATATTATTAACGTGAAATAGCTATACGTCTGACAAACATTTGAGTACCTACAAAGGTTCGATCCAAAAAAATGTAATAAAGACGTTTGAATGCATAAACAAGAAAACTTTTTAAATTTTAATGAGTGCTTGGCGGGAATAAGCATTTTAAATATTATTAATTCACATTTTTTAACTATTAAAAATATTGAATACGATAATATGCTCCGACGGATGCTAATTAATCTCTTTTTACCAAAACATTAATCTTTGCAAATCAAAGCACTATAGATTTTAGTGTTAAAAAGTAAATTAATTTTTGCGAGTCGCAGCTGAGATCGTTTTGTTGAAAACTCGATAGGGTTTGCGGGGGCCTCGAGCACATTTTGCATAATTATTTTTACGTTTTTCGAGAAAATAATAATATTCTAATGATAAAATGACTTTAGGTATACTATTATAGAATGGTCTAGCTGCAGAAGACACGTATAACGGTCGATCGTTGGATATCCGCGGGAGAGGGGAGGGCCGACAGCTGAGGTCGTTGAATGTATATAGGTAATCCAACAGTGTTATCTTGTCACCCCGTAACAGATATGATAATAGCGATATGGTTGTTATATTATTACTGGGTATTTGCTTTTTCTGTAGGTATGACATTATACACCTGCGGTATACCTAAGCAAATTATAACGACCATTATAAAAAACTCGAGGTGTAATCTATATATTATATATCGCCCGACCGATAAGCCAAAGCCATCATCATCGGTGCGGTGCAACATCATTTACTTCTCCACGGATTCGTTGCACATTAAACGGCTGTATTATTGACGTATCTTAACCATTACCTACATATAAAATATACGGCATGTACACCATAGTTTCGGTCCATTGAGCGTGTACCCGCGGGTATGAGTGCTGCACCTGTACAATTGTATAGGTACGTAAATAAAATAATATAAGACACGGTGACTTTTATTTAAAAAAGTAGCGGTGGTTTATACGGTGAAATATAATTTCGCTTTTTCGCGAACATAATATATTTTATTCTATACGAACACCTGCACCGGTGTACCGTATATCGTGCAAAGATTTGTCCGATACTGCGCAGTAGAATTTAGCAATAATACTATCGATCGTTATTGTTAACAAAATTAATACGTTTTTACCCACAGATAGGTATTATTATTATTGTTACTATACGAAAATATACGCGCTTTAGACTATCCTTTAAAATAAATACCACACCGATCGATGATTTCCCTATTAGCACCTTAAATATCTACGTACCTCGTCCCCGTGTCTGGTGCATAGGTGAGAGGCTGGTAAAACGGGGTAGTCGTGTCAAACAGGGCACTGGTGTTATTAGTCACACTGGAATCGATTGGTGATGATCAAATCGTAATTTATCAATAGGTATAAGGCAAATATTCTCATCGCAAAAAATTATTTTCAGTTTTAACATGTAGCGTGAAAACTATTTTACCGTTTAGAGAATCACGTTTTTATGTTCTCCTTTCAGATATTTTTAAAAAGTTATTATTATTATTTATTTAGACTTTATCGCTTTTGTTTTTAAATAAACTCCAAGTAAAAGAGTTAAATCAGCATTTAAAAACAAATGTTTTTAAAATATTTTTTGTGACTATAGTTTTGTTTAAAAGGGGGTACATTCAAAAACTGTACAAATGTGTTTTGTGTAGATAAAAGAATATATAATGAGTATAAATATTAATTTTCAGGTCAATTTTAATTACTCTCCATTTTACCTAACTACGGGTAAAATGGGGAAAAACTAAAATTTTTAAAGCAATTAAAAAACAAAAAAACTATCAGAGGATTAAATAATTTAAAAACATAGATGTTTAGTGAACGTAAGTGAACGAGAAAGTTTTTTGGTATAGAAAATTTCTTAAAGTTCAATAGTTTAAAGGATGGGAGCTTTTTTCCCTTAGGGTCCCCATTTTACCCACCTCTCCACCACACTATATAATATGGGATGATTAACATGTTAAATACGCCCAATACATTTTCAATTGTTCTAATGTGTATTCATTCAAACTCTGATTTTTTGAATTTTCATGAATTCATCGAGACTGTTTTTAAAACATTTATTTACAGAATTTAAGAACTGAGTTGTGAAAGTTTTATCAAAGTTGTATGTAAGTTGTATACAGACATGCAGTGCGTATCGCACTACATTATGCGCAACTACCTACTATAGAATTTAATAATTAAATAACGGCCGCAGAGTCGTCCAAATACAATAGGGACCTGTGAATAGTATTCATAGGTGACTGATATACACTGTCTTATCTTAAGTCTTCAAAAATATTCTTGAATCTACCCGTTATAGTGTAATAGGTACTTGAGTCATAAAACGATTGTAATTTATTACGTACGTATATTCTTTTATTTTTATTTTTTAGTGACAAAAAAAAAAAATAAAAAAGTACAAGTAATAATTTTATTTGACTTGATAACATGATTCACACGATACACGAACAAAGCGTTTTTTTATGGTGTCTGCAGCAGCTGCGACTATCACTTTTACAGTTCTATACGTTTTATATTATAGGTGGATACCTATCTTTTTTTCTAAATCACTGTTTGTAAATTACTTTTCATCCGTATTATTTACTCATAATATATGTATGTCAGTGCCGTATATAATAGTTACAAATATGTGTAAAGCTTCACCTCAGGTGTTGCTAAATTTTGCGGTATAAGTTATCTGGACCGGAAGTGATGAGATTTGCAAAAATACGTATTGAATTCTATAGATTCGTTTCACCTGGATGTCATGGCAGTGCAAAACACTCTCTACAAACAGTCTAAATACTCACAAACCGCGGCGGACCGTGGAAAAATACAGTCAACCAAATACAGGGGATATACAGACTCAAATCGATCAGGGACAAAAGATAATTTTGACTTTTAGAAAAAATTAAAACATACAACGGATCGAGGGTCAAGACATTTCTTCGGGCTATCGAAAGTTCGACTAAAAGATGATGATTAATAACCTTAACACATGATATAACTTGTTATAAAAACTGTCCGTGACTATAATATTTGAGAGGGGATCATAGGGCTAATTTCAATAAAGAGTGTAAGCAAGAACACCTAATAGAGAATATACACTTTATGTGCTTATAATATACGTATACGTGGCAATAAGTTCTCTAAAATATTTTTGTACCAGAACCTTCAAAATTATGATTGAGACGGCTTTATGACATAAGCGGCAAAGGTACAAAAATGACATATCGTTTGCGCCATAATTAATATTTTATTTAAGTAGGTAGTTTATTTAAAAATTTCGATCTTATAAAAAATTTTCAATAAATATAATAGAAATTAATTATACATATATAAATTGTTAAAATATAATGTACATACAAATAAAAATATTTTGAATAAATCGGTTGATTTTTTCGATCTTGAAAACAATTTACAATACTAAATTGTTAAAATATAATAAGTCATAACTAGTTCTAAATTTAATATGTATTATCATGGCACTCAAGTGTCAAGGATTTTGGCACTTTCGTACGATACAACATTTTTTTTCTTATCTCATTTTGGGGCTTATGTCTTCCACCGATTGGTCGTTGACCGCACATCGTAACTGGCAATCCGGCGATTTATTTATTAAATATGTATTATGATAATGACGTAATATTATGTCTAATTTATTGTTTGTTCGTCGGAAACACTGATATTAAAATCAGCGTGGCTTATAAATAATTACTTAATTCAAAAATTTACAAAAAAAAAAAATACTTTTGTGCGTGAGTTATTTCACGAGCCGTTCGTCGTGGAAAAACTTAAATTGAACCCGTGATTGCCGAATGGTTATTACATATTAGTAATTAAATATTACTTATTTTGCATTTTAGAAAATCAAAAATCTTTGAGTACGAATTATCTATATCATTAAGTATTCATAACGAACAATATAATATTACAAATATTATTATCAATGACTATACGTTCCACCTGCTCTAAAATGTAATAACTAAGTTAAGAATACTACGCTTGCAGTGCCTAAACGCGATTATTCAAAATATAATTGTTAACATAATTGAATTTACTATGTCTTTAACGTTTGTTACAGGTACGGTAATTGGCTATCTTTTGATATTTACATATTGTACAATTTATAATTTATTGGGTAACTAAAAATATAGTATAATATTATGCATCACCAGATGATAAATGTGATAAAAAATTAAAAATTGTCTTACACGAGGACTAACGTAATAATGTAAACTCGGGTTTATTTTTTCAGGTAAAAATGATTGACATGTACCTTAACTCGGCCCGAACAAAAATAATATTCTTCTCATATCTAATTAATAATAATCTTATATTATTTTTGAAATCCGTGTTGCATTACATATATAGACAATTAGTCTCATACTCTCATCATCCTACAAAAATTATTTCGTTCTATTTTCATTTGCATATTGTTAAAAAGTATGCAAATTCGTTACGATAGAATTAAATTATATAAAATGTGTATGTATGTATATATATATATATCTACAATAATAATATAATGTTCACATTATTTATTATTTTCAGATTAAATTATGCCGTGCTTATATTGGGTATATTTTATCGGTGAAAATGATCGGGCCGAGTAGACCTTTTTCATTACCAGAAATTTCCGGGCTAAATTCACAACAAAAAGATAATGGCGGACCCGGTTTATACTTGACCATTGAAATCTATAAGTATATGTGTATAAACATTTAATTTTAAATTTTAACTCATAGCGTTGGGCGTGTTCGATTACTATACCTAGGCTATATTGTGTCTATTAACGCGTAGTGGTGGGTAAAAGTATGATAAAAATTATTCTAAAAAAACGATATAAAAAACACCGTGGTTCTACGCAATACAGAACTCGGTTGGCGTAGGTTAGGTATTTATTATTAAACATTTACACATTTAACAAAATCGAGTACTGCACGCAATGGCAATCAATTACCAGACATGTCCCGTTTTTATTTTAGATTCTGAGCGGATCGAGGAAGAGCTAGTGGTTTTACAATGGTGTTTATTTATTTTTTTTTTTTATCCTGTATATAAAATTTCTACCAGAAGGAGTTATTTGATTTCAATATACATATCGTATCTTTTAGCAAATTGGATCAAGATGGTACTTTAGAGAGGTCATTTTTCGATTTTCTCAATAGTAGTTATTTAATGCCACGGAAAAAATAACCGCTAAAAATGGGATTTTAATTACTAACGTTTTGTTTATCACCATAGGAACGAATAAAAATAACGATTTTACTTAATATTTTGTTGTAATTTAAAATATTAAATCAACATACAGGCTATAATAAAATATAATAACAATATAAAATATCTATAGACTCACAAACCGTCTCCGCTCAGAATCGTTTTTCCGTTTTCGTATACAATGATGTGATATTATGATAACATTGAATTCAAATTGAATACAATCCATTATACAGTGACCCACTTGTAACCTACTGTACAGCAGAGGGACATCCACTTATCCGGTTTTTGTTGTTAATACCTATATATTTTGAATCTTAAAAAGTACTGTTTCCATTATAAAGTCTTAGCATTATTTAAACAACTCCAATATTGTCTTTTGAAATAGGTACAATACATTGTAGCGACGGTTCGTCGATGATAACAAACAGGTGAGAATAACTTTGTCCTTATATTCTTGGAAATCGTGTCGAGAAATATCGTGAATCAATAATATTATATATATATATAAGTGTAGGCAAGGGATGACATAATATGTGACGCACAAAATAAATGGATGGCGCGTGGGTAGAAATAGGAATAAGTCAAAATCACTAGTTTCCAGAAAAGTTAACTTGTCGTTTCTGTATCGGCTGTAATAGCAATTTCAGTTTTCACAGATAGTTCGATACGGGAGAAAGAAACAAATATTCTGCTGTTGAAAACTATAGCTAGACATTTTCTTTTCCAACATCGTTCGTATAATTATATAATGGCGGACAAATCGTCCCTTTTACACCCGCGCGACCACGCACCGACGCACCGTTCAAATATATAATATCTAATGATTTCACGATATTGTGTGTGACATTATGATTTTCACGTTTAGAGCGAGTGCCTACGATATTTGCGTCATCGCGAGATGGATTAAGAAGAAAAATATGGACTTGGAAGAAGGACGTATACGATTTTCTGTCGAGCGATAGTTATATAATGAATAAACCGACGAAAATTTAAATATACGTGTGGTCACGCGTGTTGTAGGTTTGTGTATACGAAATATTTATGCACGATAAACTCGCACTTGATAACAGAGCTGACTTTTCAATCGCCAAGAGTATCTTTACTACCCGTGGCGCAGGTGCGTAATAATATTACCTATAATGTATTATTATTATATAATAATTAATCACCATCGAAGTTTTCGCCCGTAACATCGTCGAGACCCGAAGCTATATATAGCCGCTTGTACATAGATCTAGGATTTAATATCGAGATACGAATATACATTGTATGCCGCGGATAAGTCACGTTCGCCACCACCCATCACACCTGCCCGTTTCCGATTTATAACCCGCTCGTGATATATGTCTGTGTGTGGGTGTGTGGGTACTGGGTAGTTCGCGGGACGGTCGTTTTCGCTTTCAAAATATACCTATGTGTGTAAGTGGTCGGCCTACGGTCGGCCGCGCAGTACACCGCAATATATATACAAAATGTCGTATATATGTATAGATTTATATATGTATATACCAGACGAGTATATAGGGCTATATGTATATTATATATATATATATATAACTTGCGCGTATGGTGAAAACGGAAAAGCCAGGTACATAAATTCCGAGCGGCGACTTAATTTATATACGGCGCGAGTCGTACGCGGCGGGGTGAAAATGTCGCGGGCGCCTTACTTCGGCCTGTACCCCCGTTAAATGCTACGCTGTACTGTGCTCATCGTATATATATATATAGCCACACAATAGTCCGCTCGCCCACCACTATTATAATATCCGCCGCCCGCACCCTGCACACCAGCAGAAGCTACACCCTCGTTTGCCGGCGAAACCTTAATCATTTCCCCACGCG
>NC_042496.1:3742942-3758324 GCF_005508785.2 Acyrthosiphon pisum | reverse complement strand
TTTAAAAGGGAATATTGTTATTCAATATTCAATAACTTTTTTTAGAAATCTGGTTTTCACAAACCTTTGGGCTTCGGCTAACACAGAAATACAGAATATTAAATAAAACTATTCTTCTATTATTGTAGTTGGCAATAATATTTTTCCAACCAATTATTTCAAATAAAAATAAAATGTTCGAAATAAAAAACCAAAGTATTCAATACCAAAAAGTATTTAATACAAATAAAGTATTTAAAATACCATTCAAAATACGTCATGCTGAAAGTATTTAAAAAGTTATTCAATACTTAAAAAAGTATTTGAATACTTTTACTCAAATACTTTTAGGTACTTAAATACTTTACAGGACTGATTTGTTTTCTCTCAATAACCCGTGCGCAACATAGACAAAACGCATTTGCGCAGAATCGTTTTTTACTATGTTTTTATGTAATCTCAGAGTAATATCACCCATTAAGAAAAAGATAGAGAATAATATTTTTGAGGGAATGATGCATCGATTTGTCTAAACATCGTTTTAGAACAATTTAAACGTCATTTAAATTTACAACATTTATTTGTTTATTTTGAAAGTCGAATACAAAGTCAAATAATAATAAAATAAACAATCCCTCTAAAATATTATTCTTGATAATCGTGTGCATGATTTTACTCTAAGATTACTTAAAAACATTGATAAAATGATTCTGCGTAAATACGTTGCGCATGGACCAGAGAGAGAGAGAGAGAAAACAAATAGTGCGCTGACATCCTCTTAATAATACTTTAATTTTTATTTTATTTTATGTTTTACCGAAAGTGGTCGAATTTTGATTTAGTAATACCATAACATATTACAGTATGGCCCAAATTACCGAATTCGAATAAATGCATATTATTAATAATTATTATACTATTCAGTTCATCAGGTTCAATGTACTATAACTTACACGCAGAACTACCCCAAAACCGACTAAAACGGGGCCGTCCTCACGACCTTCTTAGTTACCTAACTATATTTGTACTTAGAGAAAAGTCCGACATATTATGTTAACAGACGTTTATATTAATATTATTTATTTTATTACTTTATTTTGAACTATAATTTACTTATAATTACTATTATTATCTTCTTCTTATTGTATAAACACTATTGATTATATTATTTTATGATATAATCTGTACATAATATTATATCCATATAGATGTAGATAGCCTAGGCTATGAACATCTTACAATAAAATTATTTTTAAAATATAAAATTATACTATTATATACCTTCACGAACCCACGAGACATAAGACAACGGGGATAGACGATGACGGCTAGTTGCGACGAGGTTGACGAATCACCCTGTATACGAACAGCGATGTTATTATTATTCCACCGCGAACACATACGAGTAAAACCACCCCCACACTATTATCACTGTGCACACAAACGCATAATATTATATTATTACCTATATAAATATCATGTATAAGTGCGTATTATACGACTGATAACCCGTTTAACGTCCGCGATATAACGTTGTGCTCATGCCCGTGAAACGCGTCAAAGTCCATTAAGATATTATTATTATTAACCCGTGACTTGTGTGTGCAATACATAATATTATGCATTATAATATGTATATAGTGTGATGCGTGTAGCTATTGTTGTAGCTATATTGTCATTATTGTCAATATTATACTATACCTACTCGCGTAGGTACTTCTCGTCGTTAATGTCAATAATAATATATAGTTATACAATATATACGGTACAAACAGAATAACACGCAAACGTCATTATAATATTATATGTATATTATATGTATACACAGATAGGTAATATTATGTAAAGCAGTGTTGACAAACAACGTCGTCAAGTGTATAGTCCTTGTCTCGTGGTCAAAAAAAAAAATGATATCACTGCGCAGTGTTTTACACATAAAATATACCAAGTAAAATATATATTATAATATTATATAGATACAATATAGTGGGAGACGGATAAAAAATAGCGGTGAAAAAAGTGCGGTTAACTATAAAAAGTCTAAACGAGTACCTAATGCAAAATAATTAAAAACATTAATAATTTGTAAATATTTATTTCGTTTTCAAAATGCAATAGCCAATCTTAATTAAACTTTCGTCCATTGATAATTCGTCATGGGCCACTCTACTGAGCATAAGTTTCGTACCTAAACGTTCTCCGCGGTGTTACCCAACTTACGTCTTTTTGGTGCTGGAACTTGGAATCCGTTCGTCTGATTCTTTTACACATTTATACCGATTGTATAAATAAATATCGTAACAAAAAAAAAAGAGAGTTACATAACAACATATCAGATCGAACTTTTTTTTTCATTTAGTCATTTTATGGTCGAAAATTTTTTTTTCTATTAAAATAAAATGGGACTTTCTTCCAGATTCGAGTAAGTTAAGTATAGTGTGTATGATGCCAATTATTACGACTACCACTATGGGTGTTGAAGAAATGACGTTTGTAACTTTAACGTCTGCCGAGTTAATAAAAATTAATAATTGTGATAAAAATCTCATATCATAATAGGTAAATAATATTATACTATATTGGTTAATATGTCACACATACCTTATAATAACAAAATGTGTATTAATAGTTCTTTTTGATACCTATGTATTATAATCTTACGATCAGTGGCTAAACTGCTTTACGCATTATGTTTGCATAATTTGCATATAAAAAAAAATGTTTTACAGGCAATCGTTAAAGAAAAACCTGAAGTATAACTTCAATGTAATTCGCATGATAAAATTAGTTTATTATATAATTTTTTGAATAAATTAAACTCGTGCATATAATACCTTGCCTATATATACGATTGGACGTTAAAACGTTCGTTTTACCATTATTATAGTAATATATTAGGCACATTTTACGCTTTAAACCTTCGATAAAATAAATTACAATAATTTTCTGTTTACCTCGTGTTCGAATCAAAATATATATGAATCGAAAGCTATGAGAGCTATATAATAAATTTTAACAGATATTTTATGTAACAGAATCGGTATAATAATATATGCTCGTAAAATGCTTACCTTAAGACGAAGACTATTGCACTGATCACCAATATACTAAAATGTTAATAACTCAGATTAGTCGTCTCGTCAAAACATATTTGGTAGGTACTCGTATAATATATTATATTATATTATTTAGTTTGAGTACAATATTATTTCAAACTCCAGATAATTATTTTCGTACGTAAATTTTTAACAATTTTGATTTTTTTTTTTTAATCAAATAATTGATTGAATAAATAATGTATCTATATGACAAAAGGTATTTGAGTGTAAAATTCAGTGTAGGTAGGTATACATCGTCACACATATAGGTATGGTTTTCAATAATTTTACAATAAAATATTTGTCACATTAGAAATAATAGAATAGTGTTTTTAAATTTACACTATGCGTACTGCAATCGAATCGAAAAGTAGTATTACTTTCTTTCTTAAAATGCAAGTACTTATCGAATAAGTGGGTTAACCGTACGAATTATTAGTAAATATTTTATTTTAGGGAAAAAAACATTAGAGCGTTCAATACAACGGATACAAATTCTTTTTAATATAACAATCACTTCGTTACCCGTTAAATGTACAAACTGCGTTATTTTATATTCGGTGTATGATGCTCTAGATTTATCTTAATTTTTCTGTCGCCCGAAATAAAAATTCTGATTTGCAGCAGTATATTATCAGGTAGGCAATCTACCTGCGGTAGATCGCGGAGCCCGTGCTGTTTGAACCTACGTAAGTGAAAGAATTAACTCTCAAGTATCAAAATTATACCAAGTTTGTCATTTTTACTTAATTCCACATACGGTGGATTAATATTATCAATTAATACAAAATCCTAACCTAACCTAACCGTACTAAAATCCGATGAATAAAAGAAAACCAAATTTAACCTTTTTTAAATTGGCATATCTTCTTCCCAGTGGTCTCATCTACACACAAACATTCATTAATATTTCGTGCTTTATTAGAGCTTCATGAAAGATTAGACTTATGCTTTCGTGGCATAATTCTTAAATGCTATACTTTCAAACCACAGAAAGAAAAACAAAATAGAAAATATAAAACAAAATCCGTGATTGATTAATTGTTTTTTTTTTCACGGCAACCAATAATTTATTATTAAAACCCATGGCGACCATTTATAAACAAAAATTTCCACCGTAAATATATAATTCCCTGTTTGAGCACATACCCTGGTAGGACCTATGGGGATGATTTGTAGCCTATGTCTTATTCTGATGTATAAGCTATATTATTGTAAAGTTTCATTAAAATACAGTCAGTAGTTTTTATGTGAAAGAGCAACAAAGTAACAGATTTTCGCATTTATAATATTCATAGGATTACATACCTCATAAGTAGGGTTTAGATTTCGATGCATTTGCATTTTTTTCTGGAATGTTTGGCAAGATGCTTTCAAATTTACAAATGTGTTTCAAGTACTATGCTATAACAACAATTTTTTTTGCATTTTTTGAGGTTCTTGACGTTTAAGTGAATTTTTAAACAATTTTAGGGCGTTATTTATTTTGTTGATAGTTTTATTACTTAATATTTCTAGTAATATTACGAAAAAAGATCAAAATACAAGATATAAATACACATATTGTAGTACAACAATATAATCAGTGATCAGATTTTTAGTTAAAACGATACACAAATCATCTAGAGCACTGTTTCTTAACCAGTGGGTCGTGAGTAAATTCTTGGTAGGGTCGCGAGAAGTTTTTTGAATACACAGCTCCTATATAAGAAGTGTATTCACTATGTACAAATATTACATTTATAATTAAAATGTATAGACTAACAAAGTTATAAGCTATAACAATAGTTATCAAATTTTGTTTTTAAAACTAATTTTCAATCTGGTAAATAAACCATGTGGGTCGCGATAGATTTTCGGTCATAAATTTTGGTCGCGGTCCTAAAAATATCGAGGACCACTTGGGGAATTTTTTTTAGGAATTGTTTAGGTCATTAAAGCATATTTAGCGAGGGCATCATTTTTTTGATATTTTTAAAAGAATTAAAATCCAAGCCCTACTCATAAGCACAATATAAATCATCGCGAATCGCGACATATTATACGCCTTCATTACGTCATGGTAATATTAGAGGTACCTAATGGTGTAGACAAATCCATTTCGGTGTGCTGTAATTTTACGTTCTCCGTTTTATAGAAAAAGGGTTGGAAAACAGTAAGATAATAATATACAAACTCGTACAGTCCTGCAGGACGTCTATATCGCGTTGTAGACTGTGTCTCGACATTTTCCTTACATTATTATTAGACCCTCGTCGTGTTCCCATTCTGGGGAAAAGACATTTACGAGGCTCATTAACCGTTTCACCGCCGCCGCAACCTTCGGGCTAGGTATAGGACGTCTATGTGTACACGCGCTAATGACACGTTTTCCACCCGGCAAAATTCGCGCATATATATATATATAGCCATCGTCGTCGCGACAAATAGCGCAGTTTACACAATTATTAAATACGAGTAACTAGAAGTGCCGACTGCACCACCTCACCCGTCGCCCATACCCCCGCGAGAAGGGTCTGCGAGTCTCCCCTGGAAAATATATCTGTTAAGTGGGTGACTACGAATGTATATTATGCGCATAGTACGACGTATAGGGTTGTGACTGCGAGAATAACAGCAGTTTTTCCCCCTAAGTACTTTTGTATCACGAGATTTTAAGATTTTTTTATAACTGTATCCATAAATATATGTAATATAGGTGGGACATTATAGTATACCTATGATATTACTCATTGTTCGTTTATTATTTCCGTATCACACGTGGCAGGACAAATAGCGAAAAATAGCGCAGTTTACACAATTATTAAATACGCGTAACTATAGAATTGCTGACTGCACCCCCTCACCCATCACCCCTACCCCAGCGGGAAGTCTCCCCCGGAAAACATATCTGTTAAGTGGGCAACTATGAATACACGTACAAATGTATTATATGCGCATTGTACGACGTAGGGTTGCGATTGCGAGAATAACAGTTTTTTTCCCCTAGGTACTTTTGTTTCACGAGATTTTTTTTTATAATTGTATCCATAATAATATGTAATATAGGTGGCACATTATAGTATATTCATTGCTCGTTAGACATGCGTTTTACATAGACAGTAAACAAAAATACGAGTTTAGTATATGTGTGACCATTGATTATATAATTAATGGTGTGACGCATATCACGAAAATCCGTGTAAATATTTTATGATAACAATATAACACATGTTGATTCTTAATATTTTTTTTATTTTATTCAAAACGTGGGTCGCGTTTTCTGTCTATAATTTATTATTTCCGTAGCACACATGGCAGGACAAATAGCGCAGCTTATACAATTATTAAATACGCGTAACTAGAAGTGCCGACTGCATCCCCTCACCCATCACCCCTACCACCGCGGGAAGAGTCTGCGAGTCTCCCCCGGAAAACATATCTGTTAAGTGGGTAACTACGAATACTGCGCATACGAACGCATTGTATCACGTAGGGTTGCGACTGCTAGAATAACAATTTTTTTCCCCTAGGTACTTTTGTTTTACGAGATTTTAAGATTTGTTCATAATTGTATCCATCATATTATGTAATATAGGTGGGACATTATATAGTATAATATTACTCGTTGCTCGTTAGGCACGCGTTTTCCATAGATATTCAACAGAAATACGAGTATATACGTATGACCATTGATTATAATATAATACATAATAATATGTGTATTATATAATCAATGGTGTGACGCATACTACGAAAATCCGCATAAATATTTAATAATAATATAACATTATGTTGATTCTTAATATTTTTTTACTTTATTCATGTGGGTCGTTTGCTGTCTATAATTTATTATTTCCGTAGCAGCACCCAACGCGGGTATATTTAAGTACTAGGTTTATTATTTTCGTGTTTTCGACAGTATTGAAGCAGAACATTTTATTGTTGATATTCTAGTATAATTATGTATTCCACAAATACAAATAAACCTGCTCGACCCACATAATAAATTGTAGTACAGTATAATTTATAAAATAGAAAAAAATTAATTAGAAATGTTATTGACACCGATGACTGTTTTCAACATATCGGTTGAGGCATACGTTTTGGAAAAGTATTTTGGAAAAATAAATGTCTTACGTACCTATAACTTATAAGTAACACGCTACTAGATAAATTTCATCTACAAGGAAAATCGAGGAATCATAATATAGTTAATATATGCTTTTGGATCGAGTTCATTGGAAATATATCTAGTAGCATCATGCTACGTTTTATTAGGAACTAAATTGATTTATTAATTTTGTCAAGCCGACCTCGCGAAAATCGGTTAGAAAACAAAATCGTACAATACCCAAAAACATATCCATGTTAAAAAAAGACACTATAATATGTTATGGAGACGATGTGATTTATAACCACATAAGTGTATAATCATACTCATAATGTATTATCTATATATAGCATAATGCTGTTTGGCATATTCGCGGCCAAAGTTTTGACATATCTTTTTTCGCGGATCATCCGGTGAAAACGAAAAGCTCTCGAAAGTCTCACCTGCCGCGTCTGTTGCCCGGCCAAAAAAACATCTATATATATATATATATCTGCGTTAAAAAGAGACACATTATGACGTGGATACGATATGATTCACACTTGTCCACAAGTGTATAATTATACTCATAATGTATTATCTACATGTAGCACGCTGTTTGGCATATTCGCGGCCAAAGTTTTGACATATCTATTTTTCGCGGATCATCCGGTGAGAAGAAAAGCCCTCGAAATTCTCACCTGCCGCGTCTGTTTCACGTACTATATGTCGCGTTCGTATAGGTTATGTGGCCCCTATAAATACGAAGTGAAGACGTAAAACGTGTCAGACGTGTCCTCGTCGGGCTTAGGCCACGTGTCCCGTATAATAATAATATATAATCTCTCCAGTCACCGTAGTGGTTTACGAGCTGCGTCGTGTCGAGTAATTTGAACAACAAGTCGGTTACCTACTACCGAGTCTTCGGTGCCGCGAGCCGTTACCGCTTATATATTATTATCATAATCCGATCAACGCAGATTTGACGCGACCAAAGTTTCAGCGCGAAATCCGTTTATAATGTTCGTACAAAATAATATCGTAAACCAAACCGCGTGTTTTCGTGGTCCATCCGAGTGCAGAACGCCCGTCGTTCGTATATATACGAATATCAATTTAAATTTCGCGTATATATATATAATATATATATATAATGTTATTATAATTTATACACGAGGGTGATATACGGTGGTTGGACGCGTAGCACAACTTTCGTGCACATCGTGTTATACAGGGCCACTGAAACGAGTAGAATTCGCGAAGTTTAAATCGATTAACTCGTTAGATTGTATCCCGCGTGATCTGCGCGCACACTACACTCGATATTAAATTTCATTCCGGATGGATAATTTTTTTGACAGTTTTAAACTTGAGTATGAAATATAATATTAAGATTTTATATATTGCGTCGTTTTATAGCTGCAGATTATTTTTCACTCGAAATGATGAAAATGAGTATAATAATCGATAAAATATATTGAAGTATCTCCCTACAACTTACCAGCTACATCTGTACTTACCGGTGATATTAAATTGAGTCCAGCTCATTATCTTAATAGTTAATATCTTTGAATTGAGTCCGTATAGATAAAATGTAATAACTACTCTTAAGCCGGTGGCGACCTTGAAACTTGCACTTAATTATTATTATTTTAAATTAATTGGCTCTTTGTACTTATTATTATCACGATTAAAAAAAAAAAATAAAATCGCACATAATTATTTTTATTTTTAATATTTTTTAATTGATTGACTCTTTATACTATTATTATTACAATTAAAAACAGTGTAAACAATCACACATATTTTTTGGGATATCCACATGGTGTGTCCTGGATAACAGTAAAAGACTGAACTACTGAAGGGACCCAACTCGAACAACCTAAGAATTATATTGGTCGGACTTTAGTCCGATAACCCGAAAGTATTTGCGGGACTCAATTCAATGTTATTCATACTTATTTCTTGATGGCGTATACCTACTATTTAGTAAATACAATACCAACCATGATCGTATATTATTATACCAAACCGCGTGTTATCGTGGTCCATCCTGCAAGTGCGCGCCCGTTCATATAACATCAATTTAAATTTTGCATATATATTGTTATTTATACACGAGGGGGATGTGACGTGATGTTTGGACGCGTAGCACAACTTTCCTGCTGAGTGAAAATCGTATTATAGGGTCACTAAAACGAGCGGAATTCGCGAACATCGAATAATTACAAATCGATTCATTTTTTATTATATTGTATTTCCTGCTCCCGCGTGATCTGCACGTACACTTTAAGTACTTGATATAATATATTTGATGTCGGACGGATAATTTTTTTGACAGTTTTAAATTGCGTATGAAATAATATATATTTATAGATCCCGTATAGGTCGCATTTTAACTGCAGCGCAGCTGGCTATTATCGTCTCGAAATAATGGGTATAAGTCTAGTAATTTAGAAATATAAGTACCTACCTATACTTACTAATACATAGTATTATTGGTACTTTATCGCTCTAAAACTTCTTAAAAACTTAATAACATACACTGCGATGTAAAATCCGCTTCTATGACTAACTATCATGCTCATTTGTGTTAGTTAAATTATCGGGCCCACCGTACAAAAAGTCGTATATCCGAATCGTACATTTCTCTTGATGTCTGCGTATCGTATTAATTGCTTGCAGGTTAGAACTTAAAAGGTTTTAAGCTTGTATAAGACCCCGTGCACGCGATCGGTGATGATTTGTTGGTCTATTTGCATTGTGCACAATAATTTATATTTATTATTACAATATACAGAACACAATATTATTGTTGTGCACGTCCCTACGACACATATGGGTAAATATTAAATCGTGCTGCTATAACATGATATTATAACAAAGGTAGCTTAACGCACTATAAAATATCACGAAAATACCATTTACTGATAACCTTTGCGTTACACCCTACGGGGGCTTTAAATTAATTCTGTACGTATGAAATATCAAATCAGTCGACAAAGGATGTTTGTAATAACAAGCAACAACCACTGCAGCGTGTGCTAACCTAACCTAACAGCTATAATACATAATATTATATTCCTACCTGTTATATTATTGTTGTCTGAGTAATATATATTTACACGTATTAACGCGTATTTTGTTCGATGTATGATCATTATATTCGGATGATTATATTGACTCCTATACGTTTTGGGGATGCACTGTTTTATTGTTATGCATATTGTCGGTTAGTTATTATTTTTCAAACGTAGCGTTGTTGGTACCCACTTTTGTTTTCGACGGTTGTAAATTACTATGGTATTATTATGTAACTTTTTTCGTCTCATATAACATAGTGACAATAAATATAAAACAAAAAATAAATAAATACTAACTCTATGAAATATTATGTCATTTGATTGAGAGAGGCGTTGCAGGTATGCGAGTGCAGCGCGTGGGTACACTTTGACATAAATAATAGTACCTAATATTTACCGTTATATGTGTATATTTTTAAAACTGACATAACTTATACAATCTGTATTTTACTAAAATCTCGAGAAAACGTAAAAGAAAATAAAGGGAAGGCAAATTATAATAATAAAAAAAAACCATCAGAATGTTCACTCGAAATTGCCCCAGGTGCGGACATCAAATGTTTTTGCAAGTACTCGCGAGGGAACTAAATTCGATTTCTCAGCAGTTTCCGTCAGCCTGAGCTTTTTTAAAAGGAGGTAGTTGAAACGTTAACAAGTCTCCACAGACTCGCATGTAACTGAAGACAAAAAAATTGGTGCGTTATTTGTTTGACTGTAACTAACGACTCGACAATTTAACGTTAAACAAATTCTGTACATAGTTGAATTCTACTGCGAAAATATTATTGACCAATATTACCTAATTTTGAAGTATAGGTAATAATATTTTAATATATTATACACACGATAAATGATTGAGTACTTACACTTATTTTAAAACGGTAGTAACTGCACAGGACGTTTTTGATTGTTTTATGTTACTGTCAGTTTCGCTGGAATTACACAAAAAAAAATGACAACTTGAAAAAAAAAACATTTTTGAAAACAGTGTACGACCTTCTTCGTTGCGGCGGTGGATATATTTTATAGATTAATATATTAGTTTGGTATCCAATCTATAAAAAAGGGAGGTGAAACTTTTTTACCAACCAAAAGTATTGAATGAAAAAAGTATAGATATACTATAGAGTATACTCTTGGTCGTAATATTTTTTTATTTTATAAAATATTTATTGTCTGTGGACATAAATTATTTTAAACTGGACAATTACTAATATAACGGACTCTAAAATTAGTATAATATAATCAATACTGTCAATCAAGGTTTTCCAGTCGTTTCAGCTTATCGTCTGATTATTGATGTTAGCATTCATATTCCATTCTCATTTTATTAGTTTTTACTTTTTTATAAAACATTATTGCAGCGAAATGTGTATTTAAATGTGTTGTATAGGATTTACCAATACAAATATATAAGAAAAACAGATCAATATTCGTACGTTGTAACCCGTTCGTTTCAATGTGTGATTATCTACAATTTTTATTTAAACGATAAGCCCATCCAATGATTCAAACAACGCCTACCCATAGTGTTTAATTGTATATGTATGTAGTTTATGTTAATGCACGTAAACAAGTATAGTATAAAACTGAAGTGAATATTTAAAGAAAACCTTACCAACTAAAACCAATTTCGACGTTTTCACCGCGGTTTGTTCATTAAATATTGCTTATAGCGAACGATGTGCACCGTATTTTAACGATTTATTGAAGATATTATAGGTCGAGTAAATTTTGTAAGTGATTAGATGCGTAATAATTTAATTTACTACGAATTTCTCCTCGGTGAATGACATAATATCATTACATTTCTGCTTCATTTATCGATTTGAATTTCGTTGAATTCGACAACCCACTTCTTCTTCATTTCATATCCGAAATTCCAGAGACAGCATTATTATTTATTTATCGAAGGAAAATCAATAATAGCCAACTAATAGACTTTGTATCCGTTTTATACTCGAACCCAGGTAACCGTATACGAACACTGCAGCGGTGAACGACATAAAAAAAATCACTTTGGTTTTTGGAGCAAACGAGGCAGGTTAGTGTATATAAATAATAAAAAAAAGTTCTAAAACGTCGTCCTAACAGAATGTTGACCAGCCACTCAAAGTTGGGTTTTTTTATATATAGGTAGGTACATTTATAGAATAAAAGCCTTTTAAGACGACGGAAGTGCTTTCGAGCGAAAATTGGAGAATTTCCTAAGAAAACGTCTTCACGTATGAAATATAATAATAAATAATATAAGTACCTACCTATATAGATACAGAAAATTAGATGACGGTTTTACCTTGAAGTGACAAAATGTGATTTAAAAAATATATAGCGCTGGTTAATGATTCCAATGTTTACGAATTTTATACGTGCAGTAATATTATTATTCTGAGTAAAAATTTGTTATAAATTATAAATTAATTTCAGATATGTAATTTCGCATGAAATTTACTACACACACTACGACAAGTAACAACTAAGGTGTGAATGTGTGGTGATAACGATGTCGACGACGATGCAAAAATGGAGATCATGACTTGACGTGTTAAACTAAATATGAAATTTTTTTTAAGCGAAATATATGTCTTGGTCTACACATATCGGAGGTACAAATATATTATTATATTGTATAGTCGACGATTGACCTAAACTATATCGATGACATATTATATAGTTCTTTGATTTGATTTAATTTTTTTCAATCAGCAAACCGCATTGTTTGGAGTAAGCACCTATTACAGGTAGATACTATAAATTAACTGTGTCGTCGTGGTACATTATATTTTATATCGAGAAATATTTTGTTTTCATTTTATTAAAAACTAATCAAATATTTTTTGATAAACAAAATATAAAAATGCACTATGCATAATCTTCTCCTCCTCGACACATTTAGATTTATATTTTCTGTCGAATATTCCGTGTATAAATTAATTAATTCTGAATTAATTCTGCTTATTAAATAAATTACTTTAATATTATATATACCTACATGTTTACGAGAATCTTATTTCATAAACGACTTATTTTTACGACTTGGATTAGTATTTTGAAAGCATTTTTGTTTCAAAACCATACATCGTTTTAAATTGTATTTCTCAAAAGTTAAGCTTTTATGTTAATTACATTTTCAAACCAAACATCGCGTTAAATGCATAACTCTTACATGTGTATGTAGAGCATTGTAGGTATATACTATATTAAATGTATGCATCTATCTTCTTTCTTCTTCTTTCTTCTGCTGACATTTATTACTCTTGAAGAATTTTCGCCATCATTACGATCTGCCTTCATTCTTCCTTGTTATGAACTATTGTTCTCCACTCTCGTACTCCTATTTGCTTGAAATATTATTCCACTGTATCCAACCATCTCTTTTTAGGCCGTCCGCGAGGCCTCTTCCCTGTAGGTCTCCATTCCAGCACCGCCCTAACCGTCTCTTCCTAATTTTTGCGCATTACGTGACCAAGCCATTGTATATTCACTGGCCACTTATGAAGCTACTGACTGCTGCCAGTCCCAACTCATCCTGTAGTTCCCGATTAAATTTTCTTCTCCACGCACCTGTTCTGTTATCATAGACAGGACCGCAAATTATTCTCCGTATTTTATTTTCGAACATCCTTAGTCTCCTCTCTGTATTACTAGTGGTTGTCCAAGTTTCACATCCATAAGTTAACGTGGGTCTTATTATCACCGTGTACAACCTTGCCTTTGTTTTCTTTGAAAATATTTTTGATTTCAGAAACTTCCTTAGTGCGAATCCTGCCCTTTATAATATATATATTATAAGCAGTTAAATAATTATATTGAAGATAAGACTTGACGTTGCTGTTGAATAAGGATTTTGAAAATATTAAATTATTATAAATTGAGTAAAATTAAAATCGGTGTGTAACATCATATTATAACGATCGATATTTTTTTGGACAATAATAAAATAGTGTTAAAATATTTTTTAATTTCTGGTGCACAATATAACGATTTCATATTTTATATGATTAACTTTTAAACAGTTACATAAGATTAGATATATAGGTAAGCCAAATAATGTTTAACGTTTATACGGTCGAGTTTCGTATATCATAATATTATAATATTATTGTGTTTAAAAAGATAAATTATTATTATAAACTGCAGTTGGTATACACTAAGTGAAAAATGATGACGTATGACACTGGAGTAGTACAAGCTACGGTCATAAAAGGTTAACATGATACCTCTAAACAGGTCGTTATTATAAAATACTGTCGAATAATATTTTGATAAGATTGACAATCTTGGCCAATGATATTGATCACCGCGTGGAAACGAAAGTAACGGTGGACGAACGTCGTAGAATATAGTTTAAAGGTAGAACTAAAATAGATAAACTAAAAGATTACAATAAACATTCTAATTTCCATTACCTATATATTTTATCTTGATACCTATTATTATTGGTAGATATGTAATATTAATAATTAACAATTTACTAGATATCGTACTATGTAAACCTATTATTATCATCTCTTCACTTCTTGAGGGATCTCTAGATTTTCCTCAATTGCTCTCATCTATCTCGTTCCGTGTTCCCACTCACTCTACTAGAAATCATTCCCTTTTTCAATTACCGTACCACCGCACTTCCTATATGGATTCAACCACTCACTTCACAGAATGTTACGCAGCCTCAACTCGGCCTAGTCTTTCACATTTTTGTTACCTGATATTTATTTAACATTATTTATATATACTATATTATAATATAGTTTCTTTTTCTCTTTGCTACAATTATTCAACTGATTTTGTTATATTTAGTTTACCAACAAATTATTGTAAGTACTTAAATTAATCCCTGCCTCGACTTAAATCAATAAAAATCAATAAATATATGATTTTCCGAGATGTCAGTGATGTCCATGATGCACATGCAGTCGAATGGCTGGGCCAATTTCGAAGCGGTGTTTTGCATCGTGTCGACATAGTCGCATAAAGATTTCTGAAGAAATCATTTCGTCGTGTAGACATTTTAAATAATTGATTGTGATGAATCTATCGATTAATAATAACAAATATAAGGATTTTGAAACATAATGGTTTTCGCTTCTCTTGAAAATATTCATTTTTACTAGAAAAGGGATGGAAACACTGCTTTCATCCTCTTCTAT
>NC_042496.1:3728321-3742892 GCF_005508785.2 Acyrthosiphon pisum | reverse complement strand
GGCACAATTTTTTTTATAAGCATTTAAAGTCAAATTTGACTAAATACGTAAAACTACGGCAATGTCAAATAATCTTAAACAGAAATCATAAAAGTTTTTCTTTTTAATTCTAAGATTTGGAAATTTAATACAAGGCTCCTAACATATTTTTACAATAGCAGTTGCAAAATAAAAGGAATACATTGTCACAATTTTTATTTATAAGCATTTAAAGTTCAAATTTTGACAACATATTATGTAAAAATCACGAAAATTCGTAAATTATTTTATGCTAGAAATTCATAAAAAATTTTCCTTTTATATCTAAGATTTCAAAATTTAATACAAGGCTCATAATATATTTTTACAATAGCAATTGAAAAATAAAAGAAATATATAGTCACGATTTTTTTTTTATAAGCATTTAAAGTTCAAATTTTGACTAAATACGTAAAAATTACGGCAATGTTCAAATTATCTTAGACAGAAATTCATAAAAGTTTTTCTTTTTAATTCTAAGATTTGGAAATTTAATACAAGGCTCCTAACATATTTTTACAATAGCAGTTGCAAAATAAAAGGAATACATTGTCACAATTTTTATTTATAAGCATTTAAAGTTCAAATTTATACGAAATATGTCAAAATTGCGAAAATTTGCAAGTAATTTAGTGGTTGAAAAATCGTAAAAATTTTTTCTTTTATAACTAAGTTTTTAAAATTTGGTACAAGGTTCTCCATAAGTTTTTCTTTAAAAATAATATATCCTAGACTGACAAATCATCTCCGTTCAGAATCGTTTTTCGTATACAATGATATAATATCATTGGATTCAAATTTAATTCCATCCATTACAGTAACCCACTTGTAACCTACTGTACAGCAGAGCGACATCCACGACTTACCCGCTTTTGTTATATTTAGTTTACCAACAAATTATTGTAAGTACTTAAATTAATCCCTGCCTCGACTTAAATCAATAAAAATCAATAAATATATGATTTTCCGAGATGTCTGTGATGTCCATGATGCACATGCAGTCGAATGGCTGGGCCAATTTCGAAGCGGTGTTTTGCATCGTGTCGACATAGTCGCATAAAGATTTCTGAAGAAATCATTTCGTCGTGTAGACATTTTAAATAATTGATTGTGATGAATCTATCGATTAATAATAACAAATATAAGGATTTTGAAACATAATGGTTTTCGCTTCTCTTGAAAATATTCATTTTTACTAGAAAAGGGATGGAAACACTGCTTTCATCCTCTTCTATGTAAATTTGATTTTTCATGGGAAGGAGATGTGAAAAATTAATTAAACTCTTTTTGTATACTATAAGGCTATAAAGCTTTATATAATAAATGTGGATCTTTGAAATGAAATTTATTTCCCAAGAAATAAATAGTTTTATACCAATTTTAAATTCTACATACTTTTTTTAATCTTTTTATTTCTTGTTTAATCTTCAAACAATTTATACAAATTCGATGAGTTGAATATACTAAAGTGTTTTGTATATTAAACTAATCGAAGTTCAATAAATCAATATAACAAATAATACAAAAGTTGTTTTAATTTAAAAGAACATTAATTACAAGGTTTTTTTTTTTAATATATATATATATTTTAATGCAATAGTTACATTAGTGTTTATATTTATAAAATATTTTTCTGTAATTTTGTAAATAATAATAAAATATTGTACCACGCGTGCGAAATATTACGTGTGTCCATACAAAAATTTATTTTCTATTCGGTACAAAAAATTACACCGAAAATCTTTTTCTATTCATTCACCTCATTCATGGTTTTGATTCGACATTAATTTTATAATTTTGTAAACACCATAACATATTGTTAATGATTTAATACTATTCAAGTTAGAGCTTTATTTAAACATAATATTTATTAAAGTTTTTGAAACAAGTAAAAGATTTAATTTTATAACATATAATTGCTCACTCTCGCTTACACCCTCTAGTTAGTTAGTATAGGTACCATACCATAAGAGTGATGCAGATGACGATGGGCGAGAATGTTTACAACAATTATTTATGTTCCAGACATACTATATACCAATACTACAACCCAAACTGTTATATAGGTGTATTGTTTTATTGTTCTAAACAGGAAATTAAATACCATTATTTATCACTAGTTTTACATTTTAAATAACCAATAACCGAATTTTACCAGAATGTGGTAGAATAATACGAGTGAGTGATTGACCAAAATACTCGTATAATATAGTATAATTCGTATACTTTTTATAATTGAAATTTATTGGTTATTTTTATCATTATTATCGAGTTCAACACCGGAATTGATCGTAAAATACGTTTTTCATTAAATCGTGATGTAAATAAATAAAAATGAATTTCGTGCAATAAAAAAAAAGCTAATTTAATTAAATTCGTCGATACATTCGTAGATAAAATGCAAATATAGGAAAACTGGAAATATTATTACATTTATATAAATTATGTTAGATTTTATGATCGAATAAAATTTGATATTTCATTAAGTTAAGGTTTTATTTCAATCAATAATTGTGCGATTGTCATATAAAATATATATAAATATCTTTATGTCAGAATCTGAACATAAATATCATACACCAACCTGCCTATTATTTTATTAAACGAATTATTATGGTCGGTATTATTTTGACCGATACATAAACGATAACGTCAATTGGTAAAATAGTTTCATTGAATGTTTGAACATTAACATTTATATAATAGAACATCCGACGACTATATTATTGTAACCATAATAATACAACACGAAAAACTCTTAACAAATTCGAATGACTTTATAATGATCTACACATAAATAATATGCATTCCATGATACGGGGAAATTTAAATGGACACATTTTTATAACGAATGTCGTTGAGAATATTCTTTTTAGAACCTATTTATACTTAACACTGTGTACGCGTCTTATAAACGACGATTTGAAGCCCTCGACTTTCCAGAATTCATTAAATTTGTATATTTATTTATTATAAGTTACTATTATTTAAACCTACTAGGTACCTAGTTAGTGGTTTAGTGGTTAACTGTAATTATATTTATATATATAATACATTACAGGTGGCGTCTGCCATGGTTTTCATGTACCTATGCATTACCGCAAACGATTTCCACGTAGTTGTACTGTCATCCGACAGGTGGTATAACAATAACGATATTGTATACTATAACCTATACAGGGTGTAACAGATAAAACTGACTTTTGGAACAACTTTTGTTTTTGATATATAATTTATAGCCACTTGCGCTACACGTGTAATAAAAAAAAAAGTTGTTTTTATTTTTTAATACCGAAAATGAAAAATTTTAAATTTGATTTAAATAATTTTTGAATTAATTCAAATTAGCGAATTTGTGAATCTGATTATAAGAACTCTTTGGATAGTAAAAACATTTATCTAAAGCAAGTAGTTTATTTTTTAGAATTTTTTTAAATATCAGCATTTTTTTAATTAAATTAATTTGGAACGCTTTAATTTTTTTAAAAATATAATTTTTAGAAATTTGTTAACATGGGTATATTTCTAAAACTATTTACTTATCCTATAATTTTATCAATTTTTGTCAGTTCTTTCTGTTACACTCTATATAAACAAAATATTTTTTTATCATGAACCCGCTAATATCACGAGCGTCTCGGGAACAAAATTGCGCAACCAATCAGAGGTGTTCACATTTCTTATCAATATTTGTTAAAATCACACTTCTTATCATTGTTGACAATGTGGTGATAATATATTGATATTATTTTATTCTGTGATATAATCTTACAGGTGTTATACTTAATTATTAATATTATTATTAACTATTATTAATTACTTTTTTTTTTTTTCTAATTTTTTTTTTTAATTTCTAATATCTTAGAAAACACAAAGAATTTTCATTTCAATACATCAAATAACACTGATAATAATCAAAACAAAAAACTACCTATATTATGTTAGGTTTTTCGACGTTTTGTAAAACATAATAAATTAATAAATTCCTTGTGTTTTCTAAGATATTTACCGTCTGATGATAAAATAATGTTTCGATTTAATTTTAAATGTTGTTCAATATAATATAATACCAAATGGTGAAATTTGTCGGAACCAGTGCGAATCAGTATTTACGTATTACAGCATGTAATAAGAAGACCTGAAAAATGAAATAACTTTTGCAGTTCTTATCAACATTTTTACTCCCCCCCCCCTTTTAATTTTTAAAATTAAAAATTTTAAAACATCCAATTTGAAAACCTGCTTCTGAGAAAACTTTTCTTTGCGAAAACATTTATCTAAGTCAAGTGATTTAATTTAAATTATTTTTTAAAATGCCAAATTTTTTTGAATTAACTCATTAATTTGAAAAGTTTAATCATTTAAAAAAATATTTAGATGTTAACTAGTAAATATTTTAAAATTGCCATAAAATATTTTAAAAAGTTTACACATTTAAAATGTTTTTATGACTGGGTCAACAATAAATACTAAAAAAAAAAGGGATTTCAAAAAATAAACTACAAGACTTAAATAAATGTTTTTACAGTCAACATTTTTCTATAAGCCAGATTTACAAGTTGGATTTTTTAAATTTTTTTTTAAAAAATGTGTATCAGATTTAAACTTTATTTTTAGTGTTAAAAAGTTGTATATTATGCGTGTAAACACGCAATCGTTTGTGAAAGATATATAAAAAACAATTAAAAAATATTGATATTTGAGCAAAAGTTATTTCATATTTTGTCAGATCTTCCTGTTACACCCTGTATAATGTATATTATATAGCACAACAGCAACTACTACAGTGCAGGACGCCAAGAGTCTTAAATGACAATATTGTGAAATGCTAAACAGTAAATTATATTGCATCTTATTTACTGCAAAACAAATTGAATTTCTCCGTATACCTATCTATATAATAACTTTTTTGTCGAGGAACTGAATAAATAAATATATTTATTATTTACATCGATATCAAATTGATTGAAATGATTGAATTCAGTATTGACTCCATTTAGGCTGACCGTGCGTAGTAGTGCTCTGAGTTTGATGATTACGTTTAAAACCGTAACGAATTCGGCACATGAATTTAATTGACAATAATAGTACCTACCTTCAAATCATAAAAACAAATAACATAAATACGACCGTTTGTTTTATAAAACTAATTTGAAAGACAGAAGTTACAACCTTCAGTTGATATCCCGTCGTAAAAATTACGTACCTATTAAAATTAATTTTATATTATATTATTGAGTTATTTTATAAAAGCTTAATAGCTGGTAATATAATCCGTTACTTTCCGTAAAACAACGTTTTTAATTGATTTATTATGTTGATTTAATTTTTACATTGATGTCGAAATCAAAATAAATTTATGAAATTAATATACTAATGGTCGGTATTGATATTAATATTATAAAGTGGTAAATACTATAATTTTGTATTTGATTGTTTACTTTATTGTTTACTTTATATGTTTACTTTACGATTTTAAACTACAGAACGACATAAAATAGTAATGATTTAGTATTACTCTGCTTAAGAATAAATTATAATCCTAAATTACTATCTATTTATTAGAACCCGGTAAATACTGGTTTATCCTGCAGTAGATACCGCTATATGACTCGAAAATATTGTAATTTAAATGTAAAATTGTCAAATCATTTATAGACACAATTTAAATATATATATATGTGTGCGTGTGTGTGTGTGTGCGCGCGCATGTGTATTTATATAATTTAAGTAAATTTGATATTTTTGTTGAAATCCGTTAAATAGCTGGTATAATATGTATTACCTAAATATTATTTAAGTAGGTAGGTACATGATACCACATGACGTGAACACTAACGTCAAACAGCGATACCTACGATCTCAACACACTGCAGCAAATCATAAAAATATCAGACGGCCGAATAAAATGTATAATAACAGAGTGTGACCTTCACATTTATCGTGCAGTGTAGACCATTACTGACTGCCGTCCAATTAATATAATATATATTGTCATGGTCGTGGACGCGACACGCGAACATATCTCGTCATGATCATCATAATATAATATCGTCCGGGTGTGTGCGACGTCCGGTAGCGTATATAATAATATTAAATAATAATACATAATGTCGTGTCGAACGACGACGACGACGATATTTTTCCGGAGAGATTAATTAGTCGTCTTCGCCATAGGTCATCGTCACGATTTCAACACTATACCTACCTAAACGAAGTGTATTTTGTGTGGCCAACGAAAAACGCATCGACGAGGCTGCACGGACGCGGAATGTATATTATATTATGCTATATGTACAACGATATACATAGCTACCTATATAGTTAGGCCATAATACGTACCAGCTGTGACGTCGTCGGTCGTCGTTCCGTGAAACCTATCGGTGGAGTAATTTATGATATATGAAGAAAAAAAAATATGCGGAAAGCCGTTGAAGTCTCCTGTGCTCGGAGGACGTGCGCAGAGCTATCGGGCGAGTAACGTTAATAGACCCGCAAATGAATATTATACTCGTGTGTGTGTGTATATATGAAGACAGAATACCTATGTGCAAGACGAAACGTCGATGTTGATCATCACTGCATATTATACGTATACGATCGAATTCTTGTCTGACGACTGCGGTGCAAGTATATTATGTTATTGAGACGTATAATATAATATACGCACGCATTATATACAGAGTGATTCGCTTACGCGCATCTCATGAAAATATTTATTCCGATATACCTGTATGTTGTGTAATTTCTAAGTAGGCATAGGTATCGGACCTATATTGTCGGGTGTGAAATTTGTTATGAATTATTAAATTTGAAAAATATGCACGATTAAATTAGGATAAAATGCGCAACTCTGCGCGTCGTATTAACGCGCGTGTGCGTGTGTATGTGTGTGTTTTGGTCGTAAAATAAACGAATTATTGCAACTCGAAACACGCGATAGTCTTACCGATCGTATAATACAATTTTTGTTTAGTGTTTATATATTATGACCTCGTAATGACGCGAAAACGATGAGATAAAAATCGCCGCATATAACTGTGCATAAGTAACAATAAACCAAAATATGTAGATTCTCATTTAATCGTTTTACGACACGAATACACACAATAGATGCGCACATAAACTTACACTCTTCGCATACTATGATATATAATAATATTATCTAAATCGATCTTCGCCCGAGTAAGTAAGTCTTCTCTCATACCTACTTATATTTTCGTTGATGTATTGAAAACGGTTTTTTTTTTTAATATTATAGGTACCTATATATATTATATGAATATGATATATGTATACGATAATGCGCTGTTCTGAGCCACGTTCTGCACGGTTTACCGCGCGTCATTACTCATCATCGTAATAATGATATATAAATTTAATATTATTAAAGTTACGTATACATTTTTTAAATAGGAATTAATTTGCGCAATAAAGATTATCTTACTGCAAACGGTGGACGCGACGCGGTCGACGGCGCTCTCGTAATTCGCTTTTGGCATGCGAAAAAAACCGGATTCGAAAAATATGTCGTTTATTGAACCATAATATGCACGACACAGCGCCAGAGACTTTTTTCGAGAGAACTATAATACCAACAACGTGCGTCGGTGCTTTACGACCGCAGCGGGACGTGTTATCTTCTTATTTTTTTTCGTCCACTCAGCTTCAACCGCTCGTCGTCGTTTTCATTTCGACCAGGCACAGCGCAATAAATGTGAAATTGAAAAAAATTGAAAAATAAAAGGAAAAACGCGCTCAGTATTGAGGTAATCGGAAAGAACACGAAGTTTTTTACTGAATTTTTAGATTTCTCCCGCGAAATCGCATTTCTCGGTGTTATAGGTATTTGGTAAACTACATAATATTATATAGCACGCTGAACTCTATATAATATATAGGTACAGACTATAATAAGCCACGTGACCACAAAAACAGGGTACACTCTATAATTCGGTTACCCAGGTATATTATTGTATATACTCGGTATACCCTAAACATATTTTTGAATTCTGTTTGCGAAACAACTCTGTCGGATCATATTTCAAATTCCTATAACTTACAATATTATTGTTCGACTCTTGTGCTTTGCGCATGCGCAAAGACTTCATTATTTATGTGTGTGTCCCGTTTACATGCACGATACAGTGTTATGTAGTTATATTATTGTTATCTGTGTATATAGTTCACTGGCCACGACATAAAATATAGTGATCAGATGTTATTTCGTTGAAAAACAATCACGGATTACGCCTAAGTAGCTATCTTCCTTCGTATGCCTTTAGTTATCGGGTAATTTAACCCAATCAAATTCATAGTTGTTCTCAATAATTATATTGGTATTGATCTATTATACTTCATCGGGTTTCTGCATTGTTTCATCTGCCCATCTATAAATAGTATGTACTCGTACTCGATTTAATATACCTTCATATTATAATATTTATGTGTGCATGTATTTTTTTTTTACATCGAGACGACGATAGCGCTGTAAAATTGTCCACTGTACCTATATCTATAAATGTCGTGTAAGTATACAATGTTTTATTTTATTAAACAAATATTATACTTTGAGATGGTTACTATATAATATAATATTATAATATGTGAACATACATAAAAAAATAAGCCGCCGGGCAGTAAATAGCAGACGGTCACTAGGTGGATCAAAAATGCAAGCTGTATAATCAAACGCGCACCTTTGGATACGACCATATTGGATTATAGCAGGTGACATTATACGTGGTTTCACACTTAGCAAATGTTCGTGATCGCCGCGACCGTTCATTAGGTACACGAATTAAACGCGATTGATGATTTTTCACTACGTGTTCATACAATCATACGTAGTATGAAACCTACAGAGCAATACCATTATCGGCCGAACAGTGAACCTGCTAAAAGGTTTTATCAAACATAATAATATGATTGTATCGTTGTACTATACATATAGCTATTGTAATATTCTATACTATTATTCGGTACTATGACGTGTCGTCGGTCGACGAGGAAATATATCTCAATGAGGAATATGATATATTAATATCTCGACTGACAGCTTTAGGACAGATTGCGTTTAAATAATCTCATATAATTAATCGAATTAGACGACAGCGTAGAGTAAATGATCCGGGTCTGAGGTCAAACTCCGTGCGATGCGGGTTCGGAACACTGCAAATGGTGAGTCTGGGGGACCTAACCTAACCGCTATTAGATCTTGTAATATTATCCGGACAACCACAGACGGGTGGAACAAATCCATCCGAACGGGTGCGCGACGACGGTGAAATTTTAGACGGTTCATTTGCATCGATTTCATAATATTAGCAGTACATATTAATAGTATAATATATTATTATCGATACTATGCGCACATAATATTATAATAATATCGTAAAATATTAATTATGGGATTTTTTTTTCCCATGACGACGTCATAATAATAATATACAACGATCAGCGAAGTATGATAAAGTATGATAAATAGTTGATAGAGTATTTATATAATATACAACGTCGCGCGTTGAATATTCATCCCGCGCGTATTATGTAAAATACTGAAATTATTAACATAGATTATTTAAAATATTAGTTATTTCTATATATTATACTAAACAATTTCAAAATGTTTCATTGACATGTCTCCATTAATTACACAGCTATTCAACAACATTGGGTGTAAGTGTTGCATATATTTGCATATTTATGTAAGCGGACAAAAGCGGATACACACTATATATATAGCTATTACAAGGAAAAGGTATACACCCGAATTCCTATCAGTATCCCTGAATTCCTAACACCTGCATATTCTTGACGATGGCAAATTACAGTGTTTTTTATCAAATAAATAAAAAATAAATTCTACCGTCCATAAAAATCGATTTTTTATTTTATACTGTCTAGTTTTTGAAAGATGACAATATAATGAGTTTAGTTTTTTTAAACATATATTATTATGAGTTTTGTAGGTGCTAATAATAATTTATTGTTCGATTGATATTTTCACACTATATAGAAAACATTCTAATTCACTATGTATTACGACACAAGCCGTAATTAGTTTGTAATTTCTTAACTGTTTGTATCAAATAAAGCTCTGAGTACAAAATTTATTTTATCAATATCTGATAAAAAATTATATTGGTTTCAGAAACCGTTTATTTTTCAGTAATTCATACTCAGAGAACCTTATCTGCAGCAAGTATGAATATAATATCACGAACTATATAGGTATATAACTCGAAATCACCAGCAGAGCATTGTCCAGTAAGCTGCTAACACCGTACCATATAAATATAACATTATGTTATTATGCTGTATATATTTTATAATAATTTACATGACTTTATTATTTGACATATATTAATAGAACATATACCCTATACTGTTCTATCCGTTTCCTCGGCTGCATTTGTGTTTCAAATAAAGCATATTGTAACATGGAGTCTAAGTTTCGCTCAGGCAACACTTTAATAAATATGGATGAATGCAGAATGAGTATATTGATGGAAGGAAAATAGAACATTTTATTGATATGCATAACAATATTATGAGGGTAGGACACCAACAATTATTTCAGAAACACCAGTTTTTTATTTTCGAGACACGCCACTGAAATAAAGTGTAGATTATCGCAGGACAGACCGACATTAGAAAATGTGTTTATTTGGTTTCGTTAATGCCACAATTCTATAGTATTACATCGCGATTTTCAGAGCCTACTTAAATGAAAATTAGTGAATTTAAAATTTTCAGAATTCAGATATACGTTTCAGACTCTATAATATTATATTGTTTGTTTAAAACTAAAACAGATCGTAAATACCAGACGCCTGCTAACTCTATATCACCTCGACACAGATTTTTATTATTAAAAACGTTATTGTATTTCACAGACCTGACAGTAGTGTCACGCGGTGTCGGAAGGGACTTTAGCTCCCTGCAATACTTGAAATCGTTTTGTAGAATATCGGTTTTCAGAAAATACCTACGCGCCTGATAGTTGTGGTTGGAATGTTTTGGGAAGTCGAGTGGAAAAAACATTACCTATATAGCTTTGAATTACAGATCAATATATATGTACTCTTATTGCTCGCGAGTGGTGGTTATTTTACTGTCTGTTTCAAGTCTGTCTTTTTAGAGCAATAAATTAATAATAATTGTACAGACAGTTGTATACGAATGCAGAATCATTCGACGGATATATTTTGACATTGCAGTTGCAAATTCTCGTGCGAATTTTGGAGTTGATTCGTCGGAGCATAATATTATTATTTTCTTTTTAATCGCGTTACGCTAAGTCCTCGATGTTAAAGATTTGATTGTATTTTATATTGGTCATATATAGCCACTTACTCAGCTACCTAGGTAATTGGATTGTCGGTCCCCTATACGTACAGTTTGAATAATACGCATTTACGCAGGTTTTTGGTTTACACCATGCGCGTATCCATGAAAAATAACCCCTCAACGGTGCAGGGGAGGTATTCTAAGTGGCTTTAGTCGATTTTATAAATACCTATATATTAAATGGTTTTGCTTCGACTGTATAAGTAATATACTCCGGACGAGGAGTGTTATTCCTTTTATTTTTTTTTATATCAGGCAGATTCAATTGTTATCCAATCTATATTACGGTCTTCATTACTTAGGTTTACGGTGTCGTCTTTAGATGAGCTTTTTCGGGGAGGTATTTCAATTTATTATAGTGCGATATCGGCGCGCGCTTATCGTCACCGTTTTAAAAAAAAGGTCGCTGTAAACGGCTGCGCCGTAAGTCAATAGCCAATAGGCCATTATAATATTAATAATAATAATGGATTGTTTTTTATTTTCGGCAACTCTTGTATACTAATATCCGTTAATTTGTACCGACTGATTGCAGGGAAATGCTTGTATCTATGATTATGCATGTGCCTTATAACGTATATTATTTTGCTGGTTTAAACATTTCTTTTTATCGTTCACACTGGAAATTTATAACTATCCACGTACCCACGATATTTGCTATATTTTGTAACATTTTGCAACCAATGTGTTCACACTTATCAACGAAAATGTTTCATTTGACGATCATGAATCACATATCACTCGAGTTACATAAATTATACATATATGTATGTAACATATATATATGTATATTATTTATATATATTTTAAGCACTATTTTACATACTACAATAGACGATACAACATAATATGTAGGTAATTTAGTAATTACAACAGAGCACAGTATCAGGACATATATTATAGGGAAATAGTTGCGTAATTACGAACTATAGTTCTGAGGGTTACAAAAATTCCAAACCCAAGGTACTGGATTCTATATAAAATAAATTTTACCCTAAATATAATATAAATTGAATAATTTGCTGGAATTCTCGCGGTATTCGAACGCGTAAACCACACACCTCGGACATGCAACAGCTATAGGTAGGTGATTTTGTTTTTATCCCAGAACCAACAACTATTTACCAAATACGTGATAAAATTAACAATACTTCACTTTTATACGTACACTAGGTATCCTTATTATAATATTTTTTATAATTATTTTTAGTTCAAAATTCAAAATTATACTTGTGTAAATACTCTCAACTTTTTTTTATCGAAAAATGTACGCAGATAATATACAACCAGATAGTATACAAATGAGAAATTTATTTTCAAACGACGACCCACGTCATTTCAGAATCTGTGTGTATTTATTGATTCGCATTCTTAAAATCTATACCTGGTATTGCGTATAATAAATTATTCACTAACTATACCTACCGTATAGACGTATAGCTTACTAAAATATTTTATCGAGAATCGCGAATCGACATAATATTAGGGTTTAAAAAATATATCAAAACAAAAACGCAATCGCGTTGGAAATAAAATTACGACGCGTTTACGTGGTATAAACAATACCTATACCTATATACCTAGTTGATTTTCATTCTCAGTAATATCATGTGAGTACAGAGGATCATATATTCATATCGAATGGTATAATTAATATATTTTGACTGCGTTCGCATTATTTTGCACCGTATACAGATACGAATTTAAAATAAATTACGGTTTACGTTTTAATCAAGTCGATACAGTCTACCGCACGTAGGTTAATACAAATGCCTATATATATATATATTATATATAATACAATACAGCGTAGTCTTTAGATGCCTACCCAACAACAACAACAGTAACATATCGGTTGAGTAATATAGCGAATTCCTGGCGGCACTTCTAACCACGATATATATATGGGCCTGCGAGTAGAATTCACGTGAGGCGGGTTATACTATTGCGTATGTTGCTCCGATTCGCACGCTTAATGTAACATAACACACACAAACCTAAACGGGTAAAGACAAGACAGCGGACGACGGTGAGTGGGTAAAATAAAATAGCGAGAGAAAAAATTCGGCGTTTGGTTCCCGAAAACGAGTCTGCAGCTCTGGGCTAATCGTCGAATCCTGCATGCTGTATAATCAGTGCTCGAATTTAAGGAGGGGGTCTCTGTTTGATTTTTAAAAAATACCGTTCCCGTCACTTTTTATACGTTGATAAAACGCGTAGAGACCGTGTCCCCCGATGACCCATTTTTAATAATATAAAGAAAATATTGAGATATTATATTGGTTAGAGTAATAATAGTTACTTTGTTAGATATCTATTATCTTTATATACATTATACATATATATTTATTCTGTCCATGCATCATATGTCACTGAGCTCCTCCTAAACCGCTGGACCGATAGGTTAGAACACTCCTAGTTTATTTATTTAAGTATTATGAAATTAATTATAATAAGTTTGTGGTTCTTATTTGGTTTTTTTAGACAACTATGTAGTTTCTTCCGCATCTCGTTTGCCACTAAGTAGGTATCCAAGATTTTAAATAGTTACTTGGAATAATTCTATATTAACGCGAGGCCCGACACATCGTATTAATAATAATACCTATTTATATATGGCTATAATAATATATCTGCAGGTATCCCGTATTGTATATTGATAAAAATGCAATTAGATATACATTAGTTCCACTTAAAAAAAATAGTAGGGGTCTTGCTAGGGTACACTAACATTTTGAAAAAAATAGTAGAGGTACTCCGCCCCCCTACGCCCCACACGTCGAGTTCTATATATTATTATATTCTACAGTACCACTTAAATATCGACTGAGGGGAAAAAAATAGAAATAATATTATAAACAGCAGAACGGTGTTACCCCGCAGTATATGCAGTGAGTCTAGGGAATACGCAGCATAACCAGTGTCAGGGCTTATTGTGGAAATTTCATATCCTTTTCGGAAGTATACCTAGGTATAAGTATAGGAAAAACATGGTACGGTTGGATTTATTACGTAAATGCGTTTTAAAGCGAGAACAGAGGATTTTAATAAGACATTTTAGACATTTTATTTTGCATAATATATTTATCGTAAATCGTAATATATATTATGTTTGATAAATCGTAAAAAACTATATAAGTGTCACTACTTCCGTTGAACGATTAAAAAATAGATACCTCCGTCCATCGTCATAGCCCTCAG